>NC_092039.1:6095124-6403226 GCF_003086295.3 Arachis hypogaea | reverse complement strand
GAACCGAGGGCGCGGAACTGCTCCGCTAGCTGGAACGCCAGTTCCCTAGTGGGCGTCACCACCAACGCGAACACACCGAACGGGTGCTCCGACAGGCGGTGGAGGATCGGGAGGGCGAAAGCGGCGGTCTTGCCGCTGCCAGTTTCATCGATGCCGAGCACGTGGCGGCCCTCCAGCACGCGCGGGATGCAGTGCGACTGAACACGCCGGGGACGCTTCATCCCGAGCTCGCCGCAAGTCTTGACAGCCCATTCGGCAAGGCCGAGTTGGGCGAATGTGGAGGCGGAGGAAGAGGAGGAATCTGTGGTGGTGGATGCGGCGGCAGCTGGTGGCTTAGAGGTTGAGTGATTGTTGTTGACGGTGGAGATAGGGTTTCGGGAGGGTTTGGAGGTGGGTTTGAAGAGAGGGAAGTTTTGGTCTGCAAGGATTTGTTGCTCCATTATGTTTCCTAAGTGTAAGCCAACATGTTTCCCTAATATTCACTTTTTGGGTATTAGCTAATTACTAACCTCTCTTACTTTTTTTGTTATTAGAGAAATTTTGTTTCAACAACCAAGATTTTTATTAAATTTATAAAAGTATATGCATTGCATATAATAATTTTTTATTTATAAATAATCTTTATTTTTTGGAACCATTCAGGTAGAGACGTTTAAAACGTCTTTTTTTAAAAGATATTTTTAATAATTAAATTTTAATACATATAATTAATTAAATCGTGTTATTTTTTATCAAAATTAGGTCGATAAATTAGTTTGACTGAAAAAATAATAAATCAAATTTTGAACTAATATAAATTAATATTATTTTTTATACAAAATTACTACAATATTTTTATTATAAAAAATAACTAAAATATTATATATATATATATATATATATATATATATATATATATTAATTTTGAAAACTCTAAATTCTAGCCCTATAACGACAGAAAAGTAAAGGGCTAGAATTTAGGATTCTCTATATAAGAGGAGTATTTTAGTCATTTTCTATAATATATAAGAGTATTATAGTTATTTTTTATAAAAAAATAATATTAATTTAGATCAGTTTAAAATTTAATTCACTATTTTTTCGGTCAAATTAATTTATCTGACCTAATTTTAACAAAAATAATTGTTTAATTAATTATATGTGTTAAATTTTAATTACTAAAAAATATCTTTAAAAATAATAGCTCTCTTATTTTTTACCAGCCAATGAATTATAACTCAAATAATCTTTTCATACTCATCTAAAAAGTCGTGAGTTCGAATTTTCTTATCTTTGGTAAAAAAAAATTCTTTATTCTTTACTATAATATTATTCTTATTATTAGATTATACTACTAAAATTATGTCTAATTTTTTAATTTGCCGATAAAATATTTTAAAATGTTATAAAAATACTCAAACGTTACATAATTATTTTTAAAAAATTTGTTACAGATTAATTTTAATGTGAGTTTTTATAAGTATGATTTAAAAAATGAGATTTTTTATATTTAAAATTTGATGATTTTATTAAGTGAATTATTTATATTTTTTTGTTAGTATTAAAAATACTTTTAAATAAAAAATTCTAAAAATTTAATTTTGATAAATTTTTATATATATTTTAAATATTGTTACAAAATTTTGGACGTCCATGTGCAAGACAACAATGAGTCGGTTGTTCATATTGTTGGAGACTGCTTCATATTCAACGCTAAAAGTATGCAAACCAACACTTTGTTCAACTTGGATTTGATAAGCTGGATTGAAAATAATCTCTCTTCTCCTAATAATCTCTCTTTATGGTTTTACACTTTTTGAAGGTACTACTATCCCAATTTCAGTAGCTTTAAAGCAAATTAAAGTGCGAAACAAGAAATTCTTATGTCATGAACTATAAAACATGATACAGCTTTTTGAGTGATGCCAAGGTCTAAGCAGAACCCAGGCATCTATTATGTTAGCTGGTTACATGTTTTTCGTGAAGCAAATTATGTTGCCAATATTATAGCAAAGAAAGGGCAAAATCTCATCTTTGATGAACTTTGATTGTTTTGGCACCCTTGCTTTCATGGGATCTTCATTTGCTTCCTTCTGTTTTTTCCTTTCCTGGAATCTTTGACCCCCTTCTCACCAAAAAGTAACTCTCCCAAAACCAAATTAGCCAACACATTCTAGACAGAAAAAATTATTAAAATAATATCTAAAAATTTATTTTGATGACAGATATAATTTTAGAAGATATTATTGATAAATAAGTTTCAAACAATAAAAAATATGATAAAAAAATTAGATATTAAATATATTTTTTTAAAAAAATAAAAATTATATTCTAATGTAATTTTTTGAAAACATCATTAGAAAAATAAGATTTCTGAATTTTGTTAGTATACTTTTTAAATATTTATTCAAATGTTTGGTACAAAAATTCAAATTAAATAGATAAATTGTTTGAAAAATATAAAAAAATTTTGTTACTTATAAAAAATATAATATTTATTAATTATTTTTATCATATTTTAAAATTATTTAGAATCTATTTTGTTAATAAAATTTTTAATTTTTTAAAGATTTTATCTGTATTTAAATCTTTTGAATATCAAATAGGTAGGTAATTATTGTAGATATTATTGTGGAAAAAATACAGAGGAGCACAAATTGACCGAGGCGCTCTCACTTTCAACATCCTTTTCTTAAAAAATAAACTAAAGTTCTGCATGTAATTTCAGGGTGATATGATGATTTGGCACTTTGTCTAAGGTTTTCTCTGTCACCATCATTTTGTCATACGAAAATTTTACACTCTCTTACTTTAATGTGTTACATCTGCTAGTTTGGATCTTCATTTCCGTCCTAATGTTGAATTGTCCTCATGAGATAGCTAACAGTAAATGTATAATATTTTAATTAGATTCAAACTAGTAATGATATGTACTTTTAAATATGCTCCAAATTTTTAAACAAAGTAAAAAACGGAATATATTTAATATTTTAGAAATTTACGAGAATATAATAGTAAGTTAGTAACTAATGTTTCCTTAACCAATTTGTTTTCTTAATTAAAAAAGAACTTCGGAAGTAGCACTTATTAGTTAGCTATTACGGATTAGTGAACCTGTGGGGTGGAACAAAGTAGTTAGGGATGGCAAAATTTTTTGAGATGTGAAAATTTCTATAGGGATTGTTTTAAAGGGGAATTTGGGGGACAAAATTTGGTAGGCGCGGAGATTCAAGGGGGATTTCGTCCTTTTTTTTTTTTTTTTCTAATTACCGAAATTTATAAATTTATTAAATTATTTTTAATAATATATTTTTTATATATATTTTTTTAGTAATTTCACACACATATGTATATATAAATTTAAAATTTCTAATTTTAATTTGCATAATCCTTCTTTAATTTAGAGATTTTTAACGCTCTCTATATTCTATCTAACTTCTCTATAGCCAACCTGTTGTTACTTTCCTTTCTCATCGCATTGTCACACCTCACCTTGTCATCATCCTCACCGCATCGTGCTCATTATTTGCGACGTTCTTTTTCGTACTTCTGTCATCGTGTCCATTCTTCTCTCTATTGCTGGGTCTCTCATCTCGTACACTGCTCTGTCTTTTAGCTCGCCATTGCGTTCTCCCACTGCGTTATTTCGAAAGAAGTCACCATCTTATGATTTAGATTTTTTATATAAATCTTACTGCTTTTATATATGATGGATACTTAGCTTGCAGTTCTATTCATATGAAACTTAATAATTAATTAAAACTATCAGATAGATAGGAAATGTGGTCCTCGCGGAGAATGGAGTTCTATAGAAAATGGAGACGGATAGCAATATTCCATCACAACGAAAAATAAAAACGAAAATAAAGAGCAAATCTGGCCGGAGATGAGGAGTAGGGAGACATCCCCCGCCTCCGCCCTACCCCATTGACATCCTTAAAAGTAGTAATCTATAATTGATTAGTTCTAGTAAGCCTTAAATATGCCAATTAAGTATTTTTATAGATCCCATTAAGATGAGATTGATTTTTTTTAAATGAAAAATTGATAAAATAAAAAAAAAGTTCTATTACACTTGTATTTTTTATTTTATTTTATCAATTTTAGAAGAATTTTTTCCATCAAGATGACCCATCAATTTGACAATTAAGCTAACTTATATAAATAAAAAAGATTAAGATCTTATAAAGTAAGAAAGTTAGTAAATTAATAATAAAATAAGTAAATTAATTATTTTTAAATTAAAATAGTGGAACACATATTTTATGAAATCACAAAATCAATCATAATTAACCTTTCATTAACTTTCTTATTTTAGAAGATTTAAATTTAAATAAATAGGAATCAGTAACAACTCCCAACTAAAAAAATAGTATTTTTTAAAAAGGTAAAATACTCTTTCTTCATGACCCCTCAAATTTTCATTTGAAAAGAAAAATCTTGGGATCGGTTGGATTAGGTGCATGATAATAAAAGATTAATCAAATGCTTAATTAATTAACATATTGAGAGCACAGTTAGCACACTAGTACACATTTACATATACAACATTATACCAAAACAAAAGCTTATTGCATGGTTTCCAAGAAAGTGCTTCCTCTCATGTACAACCTACTCTGAATTAGGTTCTGTGAAATAATATTATGAAGCTCCTCATGCTTCTTATCCCTCAGCACCTTCCTCCTTGTCTTCACTTATTTATTCACACACACAAACAAACTCAAGTCTCTATCCACAATCAAAAAATGGGGTTGCATTGTTATTATTATTATTATTATTTGTTGATGATGCTTGTTCTTGTAACTGGCTATGCAGAATCACAGCCAATTTTTCACCCTTTTAACCACACTGATTTACAAGCAGCAATATCTGACATGAGAACAAAATCTTACTATGGATTTGCAATGCTATTGCAAATGCTAAATGGAACATCACAACCAAGTAGCTCCTTAACATTCTTGATGCCAGATGATAGGGAACTATCAACATCAGCCATTGCTGCTGATGAAATTGAAGATTTCTTGCTAAGCCATGCAATTCCAATGCCACTCTACTTCAATGATTTATCTCATTTCCCAACTGGGACCCTTGTTCCCTCAGGCATAAGCACCAAAATGATTAGGATCCATAACCGTGGAAGGGGTGATTTCTTTGTTAATAATGCTCAGATTGTTTCTGCTAATGTTTGCTTGGGCTCTGTCATCAAGTGCCATGGCATTGATGCAATTATTGAATATGATGCTTGACATCATTCCACATTATTATTATTATTGTTATTGTTCTTAGGATCCTTCACTTGCAAGCAATCCACCCTGGCTATATGATCAAATATCAGAAATAAAACCAATAACAATTCTCTTATTTTGATGATTTCTACTGTTTAATTATATATAGGTATGAGTAGTAGTAACCTTTGTGGTTGGATTTTATGTGGTTACCTAACTCCTAAACACATAAAAGAGACAATTTGGACTCAATTGAACTACTTGGAAGTCATCTTCATTGTTGTACTTTCTACAAAACCTTATTGCATGGAAACCGTTTACTTGTTCAGAGGGATTTGTTACTTCTTGTTTCTGCTCTTGAAAACAGTAATTACATGTTCCTATTTCTAAATCTATATATTAAAAGAACATACTATAGAAAACAAATTAAAACATTCTCTAAAGATCCTTCTCATCATCATGAACATACTATATATATAAGGTAGTTATATAATAGCACATAGATCATACAATAATACTAACTAGACATGATGATATGTGCCAACGAACCCACCATATATATATGGAATGTGTAATGTGTCACATTATAGATTGTACTAGGTGTACATTTTATGTGACCCATCATCATCATCATCATATATAATATATAGTTTTAGAGATGAAGAGAAGTGTCAACACCAGAATCACCAGAAGCACAAGAGTCCCAATCATACAAATCGTCATTATTAGTATTATTGTTGTTGTTGTTATTCTTCCATGGCTCTGCATGAGATGTATAGTTCTTCTGGAAGCTTCTTCTGTGGTCCTGATGATGATCCTGCTCTTCCTGTGAAGTTGGCCAAAGAGAAAGAGAAACATGGGGTGGTGGGGATGGTGATGAAGATGACCTTGATGATGATGATCTTGTTCTACTACTTGTTGTTGCTGCTGCAGATACATAACTGTGATTATTATGATTATTGGGACTGAATAATAAGTGTTTATTATTGTTCATAGACTCAGTAGTTAGCATTAACTTTCTGAGCTCTCTTTCTTGTCTCATTTCCTTCACTCTCTGGAGTTGCCTAAACCTCTCTTGTAGAAGAGCAATGGAGGAATGACGAGCCACACTTGCATCATTGTTGTTGTTGTTGTGACTTTCCCTACCCATTTTGAATAGGGTGCAATAAGGGTCTAAGGAAGCATGAGTTGATGTACGTGTGTATATATAGGGTGATCATGAGATTTGCTTATATAATCATGTACTCAACTTTTTAATAACTTGTTGGAACATGTTATTGGACTACTACTCTTCTTTCTTTTCAAAATAAGCCTACTCACGTGAAGATGTAGTGTAAAAATGTATCTGAAAAAAGGTTAGATGGTTTTATAGGTAGGAATAGTAATAAAATAGTATTTTAATATCTACACCTGTTTCTAATATTAACTACTTATTCGGTTACTCGTTTTATTATCAAGTAAATACTCATATTTGTTCGTAAAAAATTAGTCATTTTTTAAATTAGTTTTTTATTTTTTTTTTTTAAATTTATCCTCTAAAAACTTTAAGTTAATCATCACGTTGGTTTTTTTGCCATTTTTTTTAGTAACAATATCAAAGTTTGCTAATATAACACGTTAAATGATACCATAATATATATTTAAGAGTTTTAATCGACTATTAATATAATAAATTTATAAAATTAGATCAAATTAAAACTTAATTAAAAAAAATTTTGAGACATACATTAGAATTCCTTATGAGATTAGTTTTATATAATTTTATAGACTTATCATATTATTTACCAATTAAGATTACTATATATATATATATATATATATATATATATATATATATATTGCTGTGTCACTTAACGTATCACATCCGTAAACTCTAATGCCATTAACAACGGAAGTAAAAAAAGGATTAATATCACTAACTTAAATTTTTTAAAGGATGAATTTGAATAAAAAAAAAATTTTAAAGATCAATTTAAAAAATGAGTAATCTTTTAAAAACTAATTTGACCCTTTACTTAATATTTCTTGATATTTTATTATTAAAAATTCACAATACTTTAATTATAAATAGAGTTGGTTTAAATTACCTTCACTAAAATATTTAACATAATATATATAAATATCTTAATGAGAAATGTTAAGGGTTATCAGTATTTATTGTTTTTTTTATCTAACTCAATATATTTGATCTCATATTTATTCCATTTCAATCATTATCTTTACACAAAAATATCTGATAAAGATGTAAAATTAGGTGTAGTAAAGAATAGAATTAAAATAATACTAAAAAGAGAAAAGAAGTAAATAAAAATGGTGTGATGAAGTGAAGTGATTGAAATGAATGAGAATCGGGAGAAAGGATGGAAAGTCCAAAAGGAAGAAGATGAAAGGGCAATCTGAGGGCTCGGGGATGGTGGGGGAAGGAGGGAGCTCCTTCTTTTTCGGTAGAAAGAGGCAAAAGCATTGCTAAAGCAGAAAAGGAGCGAGTAGAATAGTCCAAGAGAATGTCGGAAGCAAGCACATGGAAGGGTGTGTTTGGAGGAATAATAAGTCGAGTGAGGCACTGCCAACATGTCCCAAAAGTACTTCCTCTCCCTATTCATCTTTCCTTATGCTATTGCTTCTTTCTCAACTCTCCCCTTCACACATACACCAGTTCCCGGCTTACTAGAGTCATGTGGTATTTACAAAGACATTTCTATGCCAATTTAAAAAAGCCAAAGTAATATTAGGTTTAGGTTTAGGGGTGAAAACAGATCGAATCGGAGTCGACTATGATTAAAATTTCGATTCGGTTCGCACAAAAATTATTGAATTGAATTTAATATGATTACTACCTTTGTGGATCAGATATCGGAAATATTTGTAAAACATAAAAATATTTTAAATGTGTATTTTTATTCAAAAAATATCAATAATTTTTGTTTGCACTCTTTTAAATATGTCTACTTTTAAAATATTATTAAACATATTTTTTAAAATAATAAAAATAAAATAATTCAACATATATTATTATTATTAGTTGAAATAAAATATAAAAATAATACTTATTTATTTATCTTTTGCAAATTCGCAGAGAATCGATATACAATAACTACTTAGAAATCTGTAATTCAATTTTATTAGTATGCGAATTAAATTAATATCCACAATTTTCAGATTCGATTCAGATAAATGGTGCGGAAGTAACAGCTATTTTGGCTTGGACGTGACCCTTTTGAGCCGTAACTTGTGTGCCCCCCAATCGCCCGTTTGGGCCTTGGCCAAGATCCAAGAGGTTGCCTTTGGGTCATCTCTTAACACTTTGTATAATGTTATTGCTTCTTCTAATCAATTTCAACTAAAATGAAAATGTTGGTAATGGTACATTATTTGTTTCACCTCTAGTTATTAGATTTATTATTAGGTGTTTCTACCACAATGAACCTTTTCCTTTTGTTGGTTGAGGAATTGGGGGCAGTGTATAATAGGAAGAAGACAAGGGCTTAGAAGGAGGAATAATGTTTGGAGGTAATGATGCTTTGATTGAAGAAATTATGTATGACAAGTACAAACATCCCAACATTCCTTTCTCTCTCTTCATATCTCTATGCAACTCCTTTGTCCACAAGCATTTGGATCTCAATGGCATGCACTAATGAAAGCTGCAGATACCACTAATGCTTTATATTGGATTTTCCTCTCAGAATGAACCTAGCTACCCCCACTTCAATTCTTCTTCCCTCTATTATTTTCTAGCTTAGATATTCTTAAATTACAAGACAAGGCGTGCATTACAAATCTTATTATATTAATTTTTCTTCTCATTGGACTACATTATGTTTAGGTAAAAATATAGATATATATATGTTGGTATATTAGTCCAAATTAGGAACATAACAAGCATAAAAAGTTGATTGGAGGTGCAATAATAATAAGGTTAAGGTGCTACCATTTTGATGACTTGATTATTATGTAGTTAGTGTGGTGTAATAATATATAAACTTGTGCATCGCTATGTCCAATAAAGAAAGAGGCGTTTTTGGAGTTGAGCTTTGAATTGGACATGCATGCAGCAGCCTCAGAAGGGAAGATGTTAGGTTTGCTTCAAATCAGAAAAGGTATCAAAACAAAATGCCTAATGAGTAATGACATTGTAAGTAGCTAGAAGTTCATGTACTTTAACAGCCTGTATGAATCATATGATCATCATGATGGGACTAATTAATTCAATCAAAACTTCAAAACTCATTTTTCAATGTTTAAATTTTCATCTTTCTTCATTTTGTTTATTTTCCCACGGTATTTTCAATTCGACTAATTTATTCGTAGATCGAAATTTTTTTTAAAGATATGTCATAAGTTAATGGGTTATTGCATAAGACTAAATTTAAACTTAAACTTACTTAAATGGACGAATGAACTAATTAATAACCATTAATATACTTATTTTTATAACTTGAATTTTAGTGTAGTTTTCACGTTGTTATTTAAATATAGGTTCTTTTCACATCGGAATAATAATCTTTTAAAGTTTTTATTCTTAAGTATGCATAAAAAGTTAATCACTAGATTAATCAATCGTATAAAATATATATTAAATTATAAAAATACACATTAAAAAATTAATACATAATATTTAAACACAAATATATGGTAATTGTTTTTTTTTTAATGTATAACACATTTTTAATATTTAGTATGCATATTGAAAGATCATTAAAGTTGATACCTATAAGAAACTTTTACAATTTACTAGGATTGAAGATATGATTAAGTTAAACATGATATTATCTCTCTCTATAAACTTGGACCAAATTAAGCATTAGAAGCAGTTATTTAATGGGGAAAAGAAAGCGGTAAAAAGGTACGAGAAGAAGTGAGATATAATTTGGTGGATAGTGGAAAACATGGGTACTTCAGGAATGCAAACATGCAGATTGTTGATTGTTCCGCTAAATAATGGAATCTCGAGATTATCAACGCCAAGTTTGATTGAATCTGAGTTGTCTCCAACATGATTCATTACATTATATATTTCACCTCATCATCACATTCATGTCTACTATATGACGCTACTAAATCAAAATTATTCTTGAAAGAAAAAATACAGTAACTAATAATATTTTTGAATAATGTGTGAATAATGTGAATTAATAGAATTAAAAAAATAGATTTAATAAATAACATTAAATTAGAATGTAGTATATTTGTAAAATAAAATTATAATAGCTATGTTTAGCCGAGTTCGGTCCTTGTATAATACTAGTAATTAATTTTATATACTTAACGTGATTATAAAAGTTGTATTTGATAAAATTACTTTTAACATTTAAAATGAATTTAATAATAAAGAATAGAATAAATATAGATATTTATTATTATATAAAATTTTATTAAACTTTCAATTTAAAAAAAGACAAATTAAATTTTAAAATCATAAAATGAGGTGTCATATACCGTAAAAGTGCAGTAAAATAGAAGTAAACATAAAATGTTGTCATATACTGTATAAGAATTTAAAATTCTGTATAAGAAATCAAAATTCTATATATCAGAAAAATATGTCTTAAATACCGGGCAGGTTTCTTACTTTCTTGTAAGATTTTTTTTTTTAGACAGAAGGTTTCTTGTAAGATTAAAAAACAAAAGTAGTAAAGAAAATTAACTACTGTTTGAAAGCAAAGTCGAAGCCCAATATAGAGAGTGGGCCAAAAGTGTTATCCCTAAAGCTGTAGGTAAGGCCCAATAATAAAAGCCCAATATAAAGCCCACAATACAAAAAACACAGTCTCTTCTTAGTTCTGCTGTTACAGTAGCTGTGTTGGGTGGTGCGTGCGTCTGGTATAGTAATCGATCTGGAGTGAGAGATTCAGCGAAGAAGAAGAAGAAGCGAAGATGAACACAGACATCACAGCATCGACGAAGCCAGAGTACCCTGTAATTGATCGCAACCCTCCCTTCACCAAAGTCGTAGGCAACTTCAGCACCCTCGATTATCTCCGATTCTCCACCCTCACCGGCATTTCGGTCACCGTCGGTTACCTCTCCGGTCACCTCTCTTTTTCCCTCTCTATTAGTTATATTTCAATTAAGCAATTCAATTGAATAATAATAATGATGATAAGATTAAAATTGCCCCCAATTTGGTTGAAATTAGGGATTAAGCCTGGAATCAAGGGACCTTCCATGGTGACTGGGGGACTCATTGGGCTCATGGGCGGTTTCATGTACGCTTACCAGAACTCAGCGGGTAGACTCATGGGTTTCTTCCCCAACGACGATGAGGTAGCTCGCTACAAGAAGAAATAAGCTTTTTTTTTTTTACTATTTAATTTTTTTTATTAGTTGTTATTTTCACATTTGGGACCTCTCTATTACTTTTTAACTCTACGGTGCTAGCTCTGAATAATTTGATCTCCCTTTATTGTTGGGATTGCTTGTTTCTTGAGCTGCATTTCCTTTGTGACGAGCTTGTCTTGTTGGAATGATAAATCAATGTTATGTGGATTTTTCTGTGGCTCTGTATGATTGAGGTTCGATTTAGTAATATACCAAGAGAATTTGTGGTGTGTTTGCAAGTTTGGGGTTTTGTTCTTTCTGGAAAAGAGTTAAGAGTCATAGTCATTCTTTAAACCAGTTCCTTCGTAAATGCAATGTTATCTTATCTTTGAGGGATTCTAAGGGAACATTTGTTATACAAGTTAATAGATGGTATAAGGGGGAATTTACTTACTGTTAGCATTGGTCACCATATTTGCTACCAAATTAAACATGAAGTCGTGCTAATCATTAACATGCCATCAGCCTTTCCCTTTTCTGATTGAGATAAAACACTAGGTGCACGGTTAACACTTAGAATGTTCAGAAGATGAGAAATAGGGGATGTGATAACACAAAAACGGTCATTGTTCCCCATATAGAGAAATGTGTAGAGATAAAAGAGTGAGTCCAACTCTGGTGCTAATACTTGCAACCAGTTTCTCCATGCGAAAGGTTCTACATTGTCCAACTCTGTGCTCTGCTATTAAATTCTGAATCTAAAACCACCTTTTTTCATGCTGTTTCAAATTGTAGCACCAGTTAGTACATGCTTATGTACTACTGTTGTTGCAATGAATATGTGTCATATGTTATGTGCTTGGTGGCTAAGGAGTTAAGGAGATACTGATTTTTTGTCCCCCAGAGCTTATGTTGTTGTGAATGAAAAAATCTAAATTTGGTAATACACTAATACATAATTTATAAGCTGCTTGGGTCATGCTTCATGGGGTTATTTTTTATCGTTTTTTCTTCAACCTGCGATTATCCCTGGTAGGAGCAACATGGTCATGTTACTGTATAAATTGGTAGGGAAAAAAAGGAAGCATATGAATGGATTTTATTACTATAGTTGAACATATTTGGATTTTTTTTCTGTACCCAATTCTTATTCTGATGCTGGTACCTTGTATCCAATATTTGTTTGGTGGATATATAGACTTTCATAAGAATAATTGAGTTGGTGAGATAGGTTGATTTTTAGCTATAATAGCTGAATGGCATCAATATCTTTAAACTTCATAGAATACTCTTGTAATAATCAATTTTTGTGTATTATTAAATATTAATTACAAGCCATGTGATCTTGCACAGTTGCTATATCTGGACTAATTACAAAAGCATGGTGAGTTTCATTGGTCAGAAATGTAAATCCTAATGCCTAGTTGCCTACACATTGGTTGAATAGTAATCAACTAATCACTTAGTAAAGTGCTATTTATAAACTTTAAAGCTGACAGAGTTAAAGGGTTACTTTTATGTGACATGATATCTAACTTTCATCACCTTGTTTTGGCAAGAATAGAGAATGCGTTCACATTGATTTAGTGAATGACAAAAAGAGTTCATACTACGGTATGAACTCTTTTTATCGTTCATGTTTCTTTATTTGTGGTTATAAGGAGCCTCATTATGAGCTTTTTGCATAGTTTTGAAGTGGAAAGAGATAAAAATCAGCTACGAGACAAGTGGGAACAAGGGTTATTACTTAATACTAGATTTGCTCCAAGTGAAGGTGACATGAGCTATTTAGAGAGCAAAGGAATTCACACCTCATAATTACGTTTATCTTTATATGGTGAGAGCTTGAATGTGTGGAGACTGGTGACATTTGAATTGCTTTGCGGCCGAAGGATGATGGGATAGGATTGGTATTATAGTACTACACCACACAAAAGTAGAAACAGGGAGATTGATTGGATTTGGAGGGCGTGGATGACCTCAAAAGTAGATAGTTCTTTCTTCTTTCTTCTTTTCTTTTTTCAAAAAAAGAAAATATAGCATGGAAATGATTGACATAAAAATTATGAATTTAATGGTTTATTAAACATTTTTGTTATACTAATTAAAAAAAAAAAAAGCTGTTGATCGAAGCACAAAGAATTTTCATGTATAATAAAATGATTCAGTTTCCTTTTTGTTTTGGAAACATCTCAATTTCTCTAAGAAGTGTCAATCTGCCGAAGATCTTGGGTATGTTTGTCTTAAGCTATTCATTGATGGGATAGGATTATCTCATATTTATTTTGATTATGACCAAATATATGATAACAAAAATAAACTCTCAAAATATAGTCTTCTTAAATTTTATTTGGCTTATTTTAAGTATCTTCCTTTAAATGTTTATCTATCTTTTAACAGAATCAAGTTATTCAGTCCTAAAACATAAAAATAAAACTAGAAGTCATAACATGGTATACTGGTATGAGTGTGACTAAATATATGGTGGCACAGCACAGGATTTTTTTATTTTAATTAAATAAATATAATAATTACAAAAATGAATCAATGGTGAGGTATTTACGAAAATGCATTTTCGGACACTCGAATGGTGAGGGATAACTCCAAAATGGCTATATCTTAGATGCTGTGACCCCGTGTTGTGATAGGGTGACGGCGAGTCACATCCTGAGTGCACTCGGGATATGTATAAAGGTTGAAATCGAATACTGAGCATTCGAGATAGGCGCATAACGTGTAGGGAGTCTCAGCATCCGAGATATGAGCAACTCCCTAATTCTTTCCTCAGCATCCGAGATATAGTCAAGGATTTAATTAGGATGTCAGCACCCAGGATATGGGTATTATGGTTTAGATGTCTCTGCATCCAATATATGTTGAAGAATAAATCTATTTATAGAGCTCATCCTAATACCTCCTCCCACACAATTCACAAACCAATCTTTTCTTTCTCTTCTTTCCATTTTGTTCTGATGGAGTATAATCAATTCTTTTTTGTTGTGGTTTATCCCAATGGGGTAGTAAGAGACAGTAATGAAGGAATGGTTTTCGAGTCTGATAAGACTATGATGTTGCGCACAAATCAGGTTGATCATCCTAAACAATATGGGGGGAGTAAGTACAAAGGAGGTTGGGTGGGTTGCGTATAGATTTTTGCACGTTCTTCCGAACAGTGGATTTACCAACCGATTATCTCGGATGCTGAGACTCCATCCACGACGATTGCTCATATTTCGGGTACTGAGACCTCCTACACGTTATGCGCCTATCTCAGATGCTCAATATCCGATTTCAATCCTTATACATACTCCGGGTGCACTCAAGATGTGATTCGCCATCACCTTATCACAATACGAGGTCACAATATTCGAGATATGACCATTTCAGGATTACTCCCTCAACGTTCGAAATGTGTCTCAAGATACATTTTTGTAAATATTTCACTGTTTATTCATTTTTGTAATTACTATATTTATTTAATTTAAATAAAAAATTCCACAGCATTACATGTATTGAGATCAGAGAACAGTTATATTTTTTTATTTTACTTTTTTAGTAGCTAAATAATGGTGTGAAATTTGAAATTTCATAATCTTAACATGAATATCCTACCTATAGTCATACTTTTTTCCCTGGTAGTAAAAATACACGAAATTAATTTGACTAAATAATATTTTTTGAACATTGAACTCAGTATATTATTTAGGTTTTTAATTTATTATTTTAAAAAAAATGTTATTTGTACACTAAAATAAAAAAAAGTTAGTCATTTTAGATCTTGGTGCATTTAACATTGTAACATGTAAACTCTTCATTATTTTATTATTATTATTATTATTATTATTATTATTATTATTGTTGTTGTTATTATTATTAAATGAAATACTTAGATGTTAAGTTGTTAACAAATAACAATTTTGTAAGTATAGAGATCATAAAATAGTATTATTATTGTTGTTGTTATTATTAAATGAAATACTTAGATGTTAAGTTGTTAACAAATAACAATTTTGTAAGTATAGAGATCATAAAATAGTAGGGAAAAAAAATCTAAACCATTAAACTTTATATCTGTCACAACGATAACCGTAATATTTTTTATTAGGATTAATCTCTACATATAAGTGTTTTGCGCTTACAAGCTTTACAAGTACTTAGAAAATAAAACCTATAAACGTGCTGTTTATGTTACGGGCCTCTTTAATAAACTTTTAAATCAATCCAAATCAATTAACGCGTGAATATATAACTTCCATTTTTCAAAAGATTTCGTTTACTTTTTCGAGTTTCTTACCAAATTTGTTCGATCTCTTTTGTACGTTCTCTTTTTGCCTTTGATCTCCTTCTGTATTTTTCGATTTTCATGGTTTCTGAAACAAAGTTTTGAAATTGTTTTAAAGATAATAGAATTTCAGAAATACACTCAAACGATTCCAAAAGTACACCCAAAGGCTTATAGAAATACACCCAAAGGATTACAGAAATACACCCAAACAGTTACAAAAATAAACCAAACAATTACAGAAATACACCCAAAGGGTTACAGAAATACACCCAAAGGATTTAAGAAATATACCCAATATCAGGGAGGAAACAATATATTTATTCTTGAAATCTTTTAATGTTTTGCTGGTTAAGGATGAGGCACATGACAGAGACAATCTAGAAAAAAAATCTAGAAGAACAGTAAAACAGTATCTTAAATAATGTTTTTTTGTTTTTTCTGGTGATTTTTTATGGAGATTTGTATCTTTTCTTCTTGATTTCTTCTACTCTTCGCAGAATCGTAATTTGTTTCGAATGTCGCTTGAATCTTGACGGTTTGCGTTTTGATTGAGGAAGAAGAGGAAGAGTGTGGCATAATGAACGTGTTGTAAGGCGCGTGCGTTAAACGCTCAATTTAAAGAAGTGATACGCGTGTTTTTTTTTATTTTATTTGGCTAACTTGTATAACTTGTAAACTAAAAATGTTTGTATACGTAGCAAACCCCTTTTTATTATTACTATTATTTTGCGAGTGATAAAGCTAGATAGATCATGCATAGATATCATCATTGTTATTCTAAATTGGATGAGATGAGTGCAATGATAGGATGGTAGAAAAAGGAACTTATTATACTTTTCTGGTACACGCATTACATAAGCAATTAAGCATACTCACTTTACTTATCTCAATCTTGTCCCTCTTTATTTTAAAGTGAGCCATTTATATTTCTATCTTCTGCACTTTCCTGGTTGTCCCGAAAGAGGAAAAAATTTCTAAGTGGGGTGACGGAATATTGTGGACCTTCTCACGTGTTGCTAGACCTGTTGACAAACTTTGTATATTTACAAAATATGATATAATTAATAAATTAGAAATCAAATTAAATTTGTAAGGATTTAACTGTTTAAGACTTAAGTTTGATTTTCGTTATTGATACAAAGTCAATTTTAATTTGTTAAATATTTAGATATATATAATTTTAGGAGATGATGAATATTGAACCTATTTAAATGTTTTTAAAAAATGCATAATTATGACTATATGAATAAAATTGAGTTTATAACTCAATTAATTAAACAAATATTGTGCATTAAGAGATTAACCGCTTTTAATTAGTAGAATATAATTATGATTAGAGTAAACTATTAAAATAATACTAAAAAATTTACGTTGTTGCTGACCAAAAAGGAAACTCATAAAAAGATTTAAAAATGTTCGGTAGGTCGGGTACCGGACGTTCGGGATGATCCTTGGGTGGATAGTTGGGGCGTGATCTGGAATGGGTCATGAGGGTGAGATGGGGAACTGACGTTCCGAGCTCTCGAAAAAGATGGGGGGTGCCACCTACAATGACACTCCGATGCTCAAGTCAGTCGAATGTGCAGGCGAAAAGGGGGTAAGGCAGTGTATGACGTACCTTGGGGGAAGGGCTGGTCCTTCCCCATTTATATCGTGTCAGAGGTGGGCCCTACAAGGCTAGACCCACTTTCCTCGAAGCTTCCTCACAGCTGTAGTGGAGAGCTGCTAAGGACGCGTGTCCGGCTCGCGCAGCGAGCGGTACGTGCCCGACCGCTCGAGTCGGGTCATCCGAGGGTCGGGGTCGACCCGCGAGAAGAGGTCAGGAGTGCTAGTGCTAGTCTTTCCAGTTTACTGTACTTTGCTTCTGCTCCTTGTAGCGCCCTACTCACGAAGTAGATTGGCTGTTGAGCCTTTCCTTATTCTCGCACTAAGACTACCGCGAGTACTCCCTACGTTATGGCCAAATATAGGTAAAGTGGTTCTCCGACCCTGGGCTTTCCGAGTACGGGGGGTGCCGCTAGGATCTCCTTGAAGTGTTTGAACGCTACCTCACATGCAGGAATCCACTCGAATGCTATCCCTTTTCTCATCAAATTGAAAAAGGGTAGAGCTTTTGCCGCCGATGCCCCGAGGAAGCGAGATAATGCGGTGAGCCGCCCCGTTAGCCTCTGGACGTCTTTGATACAGCCTGGGCTCTTCATTTGTAGTATTGCCTGACATTTTTCGGGGTTAGCTTCTACCCCCTTTGGGTGATCATGAAACCCAGAAATTTCCCGGCCTCCATGACGAAGGCACATTTGAGTGGATTGAGCCTCATGCCATTTTTTTAGAGGGACGCGAATATATTTCCCAAATCTCCCAGGAGATCATCTAGCCAGGTGGTCTTTGCGAGAATGTCGTTCACATAGACCTCCACCGTCTTCCCTATGAGATCGTCGAATATCTTATTCATCAATCTCTAATATGTAGCTCCCGCATTTTTCAAGCCAAAGGGCATCATCGTGTAACAATAGATTCCTTTTGGAGTTATGAATGCTGTTTTGTCCTCATCAGGCCGGTGCATCGGTATCTGATTGTAGCCGAAATAGGCGTCTATGAAGCTAAGGTACCGGTATCCCGCCGCCGCGTCGACGAGCGCGTCAATGTTGGGAAGGGGGTAGCTGTCCTTGGGACACGCCTTGTTAAGATCCGAATAATCCACACACATTCTCCATTTTCCGTTGTGTTTTTTCACCAGGACTACATTCGACAACCAGGTCGAGTAGTCTAGTTCTCGAATAGAACCTGCTTCTAGGAGGCTGGCCATTTGCCTGGCCACCTCCTCTGCCCTTTCTTGCGACATCTTCCTCCTCCTTTGAGCCACTGGCCGAGCTTCAAACTTGACGGCCAGGTGGTGCGACATAAGATGTGGGTCTATGCCTAGCATGTCGGCCGGCGTCCAGGCGAACAGATCGCCGTTGGCTCTGATCATCTCTACCAAAGGTTCTTTCAATTCATGTGGGAGGTTTCTATTAATGAATGTGAATTTTTCCTCTGTGTCCCCAACTCTGAACTTCTCTAGGTCCCCCTCTGGTTCAGGTCTGGGGTTGTCGTCGATTCGGGCATCCAGGTCGGCGAGAAACACTCCTGACGCTTCTTTGGATTTTTTCCTCAGGGAGAGACTGGCATTGTCGCAAGCGATCGCCGTTTCTAATTCTCCTTTTATGGACCCTACAGATCCGTTGTCCGTGACAAACTTCATGATGAGTAGCTTTGTGCTGATCACTGCGCTGACCTCGTTGATGGTCTTCCTCCCTAAGATGATGTTGTAAGCTGTGGAGTCTCGTAGAACTACGAACTCGGCCATAACCGATCTCCGTCCTTGTTCACCTCCTAGGGAAATCGGTAGGAAAATTATGCCATCTGGCTTGATGAAGTGATCGCCTAGCCCGACGACGCCGTGTTGATGAGTCCTTAGGTCGGCGTCTCGTAGCCCCAACACGTCGAAAACGTTTCGAAACATAATGTTCGAGTCTGCTCCTATATCTATAAGAATCCGTTTGACGAGGCCGGTTCCCACCCGGGCCGTAATGACCATGGGGGGATTTTCCAGGATCTCGTCGAACCATTGATCTTATGGTCCAAAGGAAATGGACGGGGCCCTTTTAGAACTTTGTGAGGGTGAAGAGGAGATCGCCAGAACTTTCGTGTCTTTTTTATGTGCTGATCTTGATTTTGGTGCTGTGTTCCTTGCGGTCACTACGTTTACTATGGTAAGACCCTGGTCCTCGTCCCTTGGTTCTTGCTGCCGCTTCGCTGTTCGGGACTTGTCTTCCCCGTCTTGGTCACGACCTCGTCTCTTCGGTTCCCTGGTGATATGGGAGAATTCAGCCAGTTTTCCATCTCTAATTGCTTGTTCAAGCGCATCTTTTAGGTCGAAACAGTCCTGCGTCTTATGTCCGTAGCCTTTATGGTAATCGCAGTACAGGCTTTTGTTACCGCCAGTCCGATCCTTCAGTGGACAGGGCTTCGACAAGATTCCCTTCTCAGCTATCTATTAGTAGACTTCCATGATGGGGAGAGTGAGGGGTGTATAGTTGGTGAACTTCCCTACACGAGGTACCGGTCTAGGTGTTCTGCTCGGGCCGCCGTCTCTGGCGTGCTCCTTCGGTCGTTCTCCGTTGCTGTGTTGCCTGGGCTGAGTGTAGGAGGGTTGCCGCTTGTTGGCGGCCACAACTCGACTGACCTCCTCGTCGTTAATGTATTTGCGTGCCACCGTTTGGATCTCTTGCATCGTCTAGACTGGCCTAGTGGTGAGATGCTTTCTGAAATCATCATTGAGAAGTCCATTGGTCAGGCACAGGCTCGCCACCGAATCCGTTAACCCCTCTATTTCCAAACATTCGTCATTGAAGCGATCTAGGTATTTTCTGGTCGTCTCGTCGGCTTTCTGAGTGACGCCAAGTAGATTGATCGGGTGTTTTGCCTTCGCGATTCTAGTGGTGAATTATGCTAAGAAGGCGCGGCTGATGTCCGAGAAACCGGCCATGGAGCCTTATGGGAGGCTATTGAACCACCGTATCGCAGGGCCTGCCAGGATGACCGGGAAGGCGCGACACCTTACCTCGTCTCCCACTCCCTCTAGGTTCATTCGGGCCTCGAAGGCCGTGAGGTGTTCCTGTGGGTCTTGTGTCCCGTCATACCTCATGTCCGTTGGTTTGTCAAAGTGCTTTGGCAACCGGACCTCGAGGATAGAATGGTGGAATGGGGTGGCGCCCATGATGACGGGTCGTCGCGTTCTCTCGGACCTCTCTTCTCCGTTTTCACAGTCTCGTCTCATGACACACGCTCGCTTGCCCCGAGCGTAGATGATTGTATCGTTTCGTCTCCTAGGGCGCTCCCGGTCCTCCCGACTGCTTTTTTATTCCAATTCCGAGACGGGAGTGAGTCGGGAGCGATTGCTTTGGTGGGAGGCTTTGCCTCGACTTTCGGGGAATTGGGAGTAGTCAGGGTCGGAGGCCTCTTGGTGACGTTCCTGATCCGCTAATTGGCGTTCCAGGTTCTACACCCTATGGCGCAACTCTTGCATTATCCTGGCGCTATCGCTGCCCGTTCCCCCGAAGGGACATCTTTCACGGACTCTTTGTTGTGGCTCGGTTCGTCGTGGAGGGGATCTTAACCGCTCCCGGGGGGAGGCGACGGAGGCAGCCCCCTCAAGACCTCCCGGGCGGCCTTGGTCCCCTGACCTGGCACGATCTCCATTCAGTCTCGTCGTTCCCCACAGACGGCGCCAATGTTCGGTAGGTCGGGTACCGGATGTTCGGGATAATCCTTGGGTGGATAGCTGGGGCGTGATCTGGAATGGATCGTGAGGGTGAGATGGGGAACCGACGTTCCGAGCTCTCGAAAAAGAGGGGGGTGCCACCTGCAATGACACTCCGACGCTCAAGTCAGTCGAATGTGCAGGCGAAAAGGGGATAAGGCAGTGTATGACGTACCTTGGGTCCTTCCCCATTTATATCGTGTCAGAGGTGGGCCCTACAAGGCCAGGCCCACTTTCCTCGAAACTTCCTCACAGCTATAGTGGAGAGCTGCTAAGGACGCGTGTCCGGGTTGCGCAGCAAGCGGTACGTGTCCGACCGCTCGGGTCGGGTCATCCGAGTGTCGGGTTGACCCATGAGAGACCTAGGTTAGGCCGTAACAAAAAATATGACAAAATAAAAGAGTTAGATATTAAATATATATTTTAAAATATATTTAAAGATAAAATTTTGATATAAATTTTTATAATTATTATTAAAATAATAAAATTTTTTATTTTTAAAATTTGATAATTTTATGTTAAGTAAATTTTTTATTGTGAATGACTACAATTTTTTAAGAAAAAAAATTTTCTAGAGACCAAATATACTGAATTAGTAGTTCTTTACCATGACTATATTTTTTGTCCAATTTTTAAATTATTCAAAGTCTGTTTTATTAATAATATTTAAAAAAAATTGTCAATAGCAACATTTTTTGAATACTAAATTGATAATTAATCTTATATAATTAGAAAGAAATAAAAAACTTCACGCCAATTGTAAACGGTAAAAATTACTATAGAAAGATGGAGATAACATAATAAAAGCCACTCAAGAATAGTTAATTATAAGTTTTTAGAAATAATCTTTAAGTGATTTCTGAATTAAATATACTCCCTTATATATTTATTTATTTATTTTATTTATTTATTTATTTATTTATTTATATCACTGAGTTAATACATTCCATAGATGTGATCAGTTGGTATGGTTGGTTGGAACTTGGAACCGGTGCGATCACGACAAATCATTTAGGATCATCTTTGGATAATTTAATCTTAGACATAAGAAATATATCAAATAATTGCTACTAAACAAAATTTTGATTTTATGTTAAATTTATTATGGTTATATATGTCACATAATACATTCTCTAACAATAAAATAAAAATATTTAAATTTCAAATTACTGATAGCTATATCAATTTTTTAGTGAAGACATCAAGAGTAGCCATTTGACCTCTTACAAATTTAAAATTCCACATTTCTGTTTATTCAATTATATGTTGTCCTATTATAAGATAAGATTATAATTTGTCAATAACTCAAATATTATTTATTTTGTCTACCTCATATGACGCTCTAGCTGACGCATCTGGACCTCTATTTGTGACGTGCGATCATTTTTATTTTTAATTCTCCACTAAACCGTGACCCACTTCTATATTTTAAACTTCAATTTAGAATTTTGAACTTTAAAACACTAAACCTAAGCCATATGGTTATATAATATTTTGGAATTCAAAACTGGCAATTTTTTAAATAAGAAAATTCATGCATATAAGAGTAACAATATGTATCCTACTTACGATTGAATAGAATTATTTATTTGATAAGATAAAATGCAGATAGAATTTATTGTAAATTTAAGGTATATTCTATCTTATTTTAACTGTAGTCTTAATATATTATATAATATATATTTAAAAATTATATATTTAATGAAAAAATGAATATTAAATCTACAATCTCCTTCTTATAAAAATTCAAAATAACTATTAAGCTAATTATTTAAATTACTTAATTAATATATTTGTAATTTAAAGAGTAATATTATAAAAGTTTACATTAAAAAAAAGTGACAAATATTTATTTTTATTTATATTATTTTTATTTTATTAAGAATTTTATGATTATGTTATTTATAATTTTATGTTAAATTTTTTAAAAATTTTATTATTTTTAGTTTTAATTTAAATTTAATTTTTATATTTTATTTTATTAATTAATATATATAAATTATTGAATAATTAAATTTTATATTTACTTAAAAATATTATATTTTTCTATGAATAAGATTGAATAGAATAGGATTGAAAATTTTAAATGTAAATAGAGTTAAAATTAAAAGATTTTTAACTCATAAATAAAATAAAATTAAATTTAAAAAAATTAATATATAAATAAAATTAAAATAAAATCCAAATTTTATCCTATTTTATTCTATCTTAATATTGATGTGCAAAAATCTTACTTCAATTTCGAAGTTACATTCGATGAAAATATCTCAACACAGGACTATTTAATCATTAAATCATGAATTAAAAAATAGAAATAATATAAAAATAGATAACATATTCAGGTTAGATATTATTAATGGCAACAATAATAAACAGAAAAATAAAAAAAAATATACATATATCTGAAATAATTAATGTGGAGGAGCAAGTTTGGTACCACATTTAGGTTAAAAAAATTTAGATATAAAAGTGAGATAAATAATATATTTTAATATTGTAATTTTTTGTGTTTTTTAAAATGGTAAGATGTATATAAATCGAAATTTTTTGATTTGTGTTTAAAAATTTTAAAAATTTGCAGTAACAATTTGTATATCAAAAAATTAAACGGTGCGATTTTTATATCTCTTACAAATTATACGATTTAATTTTAATTTTTGACATTATAATTGTATAAAGTATCGATACATTTTATAACTACGTCTTATACTATTCTCTCTTTTATATCTATATTAAAAAATGTGAGATTTATCCAAATAAATAAAAATAAAATAGCCGTTGCCATAATATATATGTGGCTCAGAATGATTATTTTTCGTCATTCTTGTAGACTTAATTTTTAAAATATTGAAAAGTTTAAGTAATATACAATACCTAATCTTCTTACGTCCTATAAAGCATAATAATAATTTTTATTAAATTAAAAAATAAAATTTACTAATAATTAATTTAACATATATTTTTAAAATTCTTAGTTAAATTCTCAACTTTTTTTTGGTCCGGGACTTTTCTTTTTTATTTTATTTATTTATTTATTTATTATAAATAACATTCTAACCTGTTGGGCACGGTGAGTGGTGATAATTTGATGATGATGGTCAGTGGGCCATAGCTTGCTCTTTCTTGGAAGCATAAAAGAAGGTACCCAGATTCTTCTTTTTGGAGTTTGTACACATCCTTACCAACCCTGTTTTGATTTTTGGATATTGGTGAATTATAATGATTTAGTCTATAATCTTTTAATTGTTATAATTTAATTTTTTAAATTTAAAAAAATATATTAATATAATTTTTTGTATATTCTTTTTGTTGTTAGAGTTCAACGTTGTTAATGACTGATTCAAATTTTGTCATACTTGATATATTAAAATTGTGATGAAACCACTCATCCCAAAAGCTTAAGCTGATAGGAGAAGGTAACATTAATGGTTATATTTCTAACAAAAATGATGTTATATAAATTTTGGCGCTAAAGAAGGTATTAAACAATGTCGTTTGAGAATTAACTATTCAAAAAAAAGATATAACGTTTTAGTGTTGTTCAAACCCTCAAACGTCGTTATTTAGTACCTTTTAGTGTCAAAATGCGTACAACATCGTTTTAATATGTCCAGCATCACGACAATATTTGAGTCATGTCACTAGTGACATTGAGTTTGAGGTGACAAAAAAAATATATGAGGACTATATTGATGCATTTTTTTTTAAATTTGGGAGACCAAAATGTATCAATTGAAAAATTAAAGACAGAAACAATGTAATTCGTTAATGTCAGGAACTAAAATTAGGCTTAACTCATAATTTTAACTCACTCCTATATCAATTTATTGACTAATAATAAAATTTTTAAATAAAACTTAAATTTACGATAGATAAATTGATTCTTAATCTTCTATTAGACTAAAAAATATCATAAAAAATAAAAAAATATTTGTTAATAATATCTCAACATTATTCTGATCAATTATTTTATAATATACAAAATTATAAATTTAATTTTAATATGCTTTTGTAAGTTTCGGAGTTTAGCATCATATAATCTAATTAAACAGAATCATTTATGTAGTATATATATGTATGTTGTGTGTGTGTGTGTTTTTTTAATTCAAATTTATTTTCCACTAAATAAGTAGTGCTAGACTCTACTTGAATTAAACTTACATTTTATTGATAATAAATAGAAGTGAACTTAGTATTATTTTAAATATAATTATTTATGCATGTAATATTTTTCAATTAAACAAAAATATAATCAAAATAAAG
This sequence comes from Arachis hypogaea, assembly GCF_003086295.3. Taxonomy (NCBI): domain Eukaryota; kingdom Viridiplantae; phylum Streptophyta; class Magnoliopsida; order Fabales; family Fabaceae; genus Arachis; species Arachis hypogaea. The sequence continues at coordinate 6,377,911 of NC_092039.1, read as the reverse complement.
TAGTAATATTTAATTAAACAAAAAAAGGGTACAGTTTTGTGAAGGGTCATGTTCACTTTTAAAACAATTAAAATTGAAATATTCATACAAAAAAAAATCACTTTTAATTTCTTAAAAAATAACCAAAGGCTATAATGACCAAAATTCTTGTATAAAAGAAAAGCGATGCCACACGTTGGTATTTGACAAGTCTTCTCATCAAGAAAAAGTGAAAAAAAAAAAAAGGAGAAAGTCGAAAAATATAATCGAATATTGAAATTAAAATAGTGAGCCATAAAAGGCCATAAACCGATATAAGTGGGTTAATCAACAACCAACGAGTGCTGCATTAATTAATATTTAATTAACAAGATTAGACTGAAGACTGGAGTTTGTTGAAATAATCAAGATTACATGTACTTAGTTTCAAAATAATTGTGAAAGACTCATAATAATAATAAACACACATTTTGAAAACTTTAAATGACAATTGGTTCTTTTAAAATGATATATACATAAATTTGTTCTAAACTTCTAACAGGGTCCAACGTTGGTCACGTGGAGAGAACCAACCCCATTTGACATTTATGAGTTACAAGTAAAAAACTAATCTTACTCATATCTATGTAGGTATGGAGATTTAATTTGAAAACCCACGTGATCATATTACTCACCAAAAATATAAAGGAAAATCAAAACCACATTAATGATAGTTGACTCTACCGAGTGAAAAAAAAAAAAAAATAGGTATGAGAGGGAATAAAAATAAACTCTACCGAGTACTGAAAAGTAAAAACTATATATAATCAAAATTTGACACTAGAGATGGTAATTTTAGGAGAATTACTTAAAATATCACTAAAAGTTATTCTCCTAAGTCCTAAGACTAATTATATACAGCACTCTAGTTTGATGATACAAATTAAAAAAAATATTACCTAATTTCATTTAAAACATATAAATAAAATTAATTTGAAAATATTTTCTAGTTTTTAAATGTAACTAACTTATTAGAATAAATGAAAAATGAAAGATGGTAACATGCCAAATGTCGCTGATTATTTTTTATACGATAGAATTATGTAATATATTAATATGAATTTAAATTGGTGTATTTTATAAGTGTGATACATAATACAAATTATAAGTATCAATTTATATAATAAAAAAAATCGTTATTTATAATTTTATATATTATCATTTTTTAGATTAAAAATTAAAATTGTGATTCAATTATTTTTTGTTTTATTTAAAATTGTAATTTTTAATTTTTAATTGTTTTTTAATTTTTTTGTTTAATTTAAAATTATTATTTATAGTTTTTTATTTTATATATTTTTATATGATTATATTACATTAAAATATTATAATATTAACGAAAATCTTCAATTACATTCCAATATAAAAAGAAAAAAATAGCCGCTAAATGTTGGGTGAGTGAAAAATTGATTCTCTTAATTTTTTTAATTTATTATTAATTTTATAAGTGAAATAAAAAATAAATATAAAAAATAAAAAATTAAATTAAACAATTAACAACATTTAATTTTTTTTATCGGAGAGAATCTGCTCCGGATGAGTGAGGCTTCGGCGAAAGTAGGAATGGGAGGGGCTGTACAATTAATTAAGACCCCTCAAACTTTAACAAAATTTCGACAATGCCATGGAATTCATTGTTAGCACACAGAAATACTCCATTCTTCTCAAACCAAGAATTTAAGTACGGTCCTTTATTCATGGTAAAAAATATCGTACAATCATTTTTTTCTGGTCAAAATTTTCCCACAATGTCAAACACTCAAAACACCCGATATAAATAATTTAAAGAAATGTGTTTCTTCTGCATCTATGTCTATTCTAATAAATGGCTCATTCTCTAAACCGTTCAAAATGGAGAAGAGTCTAAGATAAGGAGACTTATTGTCCCTTTTTTTGTTTGTGCTAGTTGTGGATGTTTTTCATAGAATGATTAGAAAGGCTGTGAGGAACGAGCGCATTATTCCGCTTTTGGTTAGGCAGGACAATATTGAGTTATCACACTTGCAATTTATAGACGATACTATCCTGTTCTGTCCGACTAAGGAGGAGATTATCCGGAACTACCAATGGTTGTTGCGTTGCTTTGAGTTGATGTCTGGGTTGAGCATCAACTTTGAAAAGTCCAATTTTATTCCAGTTAATTGTGAGCGGCATTGGACACGGAAGATGTGTCATATATTGGGGTGCAAGGAGGCTTATTTATCAGTCAGGTACCTGTGCATTTCTCTGGGAGCAAACCCGAGACTCGTTAGGACATAGAAACCTGTGGAAAGCGAAGTCCCTCAATAAGGCGGGTAAGCTGGTCCTTATTAAATCGGTTCTTAATAGACTGTCTGTTTACTATCTCAATTTATACAAGATGCCCAAGACAGTGGCGGAGAAGTTGATCTCACTATAAAAACGGTTCTTATGGAGTAAAGAGGATGGGGTGTATGGGATGCCGCTAGTAAAATGGGATATAGTAATGGCTCCAAAAAGACAGGCGACTTGGGAGTTGGTGATGCAGTGGTCCGGAATACCGCCTTACTCTTTAAGTGGTGGTGGGGATTTTTGAAGGAAGATTGTCCCCTATGGAAGAAAGTTGTTTGCTCCTGTAATAATATGAATCCTTCTGAGATGCTGAGTGGACAGCCAATACTTAAAAGAAGGGGTCCGTGGAAGGAGATATGTCAACTACAAATCAGTCAGCCACAAGTGAGGGAAAAAATGATCAGTGGTTTGTCCATGGAGGTCAGAAATGGCGGATTAATCCGATTCTGGGAGGATAACTGGCTACCTAGTGGTCCATTGAAAGAAGTGTTTTCAAGACTTTTCTCGGTCTCAAGCCTTAAAGGATCTTCTATAGGGAATTGTGGGTTCTGGGATGGGTTAGAGTGGGTTTGGAGTCTTCAATGGATGAGAGAGTTATTCCAATGGGAGTTGGAGCTAGTAAACCAGCTTCAAGAGAGGTTACAAACAGTAAAGCTAACGAATGATAGAGAGGATTGTGTGGTATAAAAATTTGATAAATCTGGTATTTTTTTCACTAACTCCTTTGTGCAGGTGCTGCAAGCAGAGGTTCTCCTGGAGGACATCACAACCTATAGTTTCACTAGTGCTATTTGGAGAGGATTCGTACCTCCAAGGATCGAGTTGTTTGCTTGGTTTGTGCTAGTCGGTAGGGTGAATACCAAGGATAGACTATGAAGATTGGGCGTTATAGCACATCATGATAATTTGTGTGTGTTATGCTGTAAGTCTGAAGAGACTGCGTTTCATTTGTTTATTGGGTGTGAGCTCACTTGGCAGGTGTGGAGTGCTTGGCTGTTCGTTCTTTGGAGGCTTTGGACAATGCCAGGTTCATTAAAGGAGCACTTTCAAAGTTGGACGAATGGGTCAGTGCGAAAGGATGAGAGGAAGCGGTGGTTCATTGGATTCTATGCTGTTATATGGACAATTTGGCTAGAAAGAAATTGTAAAATTTTCAAAACCCAAGCATCTTGTGTAGAAGAAATTCAGAACAGATCTTTCGAATTTGCTTATGAATGGCTTGGTGGTGAACCCTATGGTTGTTGATGGTATTGCCGAAGATAACTAGGGGTTGTCATGTAAGTTGACTTGTCTGGTGTTGTTACCTAGTTCTTGTGTTGTACTGGTTTGCTTTAACGCTTCACCTTGTGTGTTGAACTCTTTACTCCAAAAAAAATTAATTTTTTATTTAAAATTTTGTGTGAAAAATATAATTCGTTTGATTAATCAGACATTGCACATTGGTAACATGGTTGCTTAATCTACTGATTTATTAAAATTGAGATTGAATAGGTCTAATTTAATTTTTGAAAAGATTTATAGAATTAAAAATATCTTATAGTTATAATTCTTTTAGAGATTTTGGTATTGAGAGATATAAAATTTATAAAATAATTTATTTTAAATAAAAAGTTCAACACAGTGAGGTGAAGCATTTAGAAAGTTCAGAGTTACAATATAAACACTAAACAAAAAATCGTAGTTATCTCTCGGCATTGCCATCAATAATTAAACGGAACAAAGCCAACTCACTCTTTGTAGCTCCTAATCGACTTGGTAATAACTTCTGCAACGCATGTTTCTTGATTCCTGAAAATCCTGACATTCCTTTCCAACAACGTATTCCAAATGATAACAAAAAAAACCAATCAGCCACCTATTACGTTCGACTTTTTTTTACAGGAGCTCCTGTCCAACTTTTAAAGTGTTGCTTAATAGTTCCTGGAATAAACCAAAATTTATTATAAACGTATAACCAAGCACACCACACCTACCATGTGAACTCACAACCAATGAATAAGTGGAAATCATTCTCAATTTCTTTTTTACATAAAACAAAAATCATATCCCTATGATCAATAATGTCAAATCTAATCAATATTTTCTTAGTATTGACCCTACCAACTAACATAAATCAGGTGAATAGCTCAACTCTTGGTGGTACTAGTCCTCTCCATATAAATCTAGTGAAACTATAACTCGTAATGTTCTTCGAGGAGAGTCTCAGCCTGCAAAGCCTGCACAAATGAGTTAGTAGAGTAAACTCCTGATCTATCAAATTTTCATACTATTCTGTCATCCATTTCACTTGTTAACCTGACAGATTGTAGAACACTAGAACTCCATGAAGTTGGCTAACTAATTCTGACTCCCATTGGAATAGCACCCTTCTCCAATGAAAGTTTCATATCCACTTCAACTCATCCCAGAACCTACAGTCCCCTATTACAGATCTGACTTTATTTGAAATCGAGAAAAGTCTTGGAAATACATCCTGCAATACACCACATGGTAGCCAATTATCTTCCTAGAAACGAATTCTTCTACCATCTCCTAACTCTAATGATAATCCTCTGACCATCTTATCTCTCGCTTGTTGTTCTCTTATCTGCAATTGACAAATGTCCCTCCACGGACCCTTTGTATTAGGAACCGGCTGACAAGAAAGAAGGATATTTGGATTTAAGTCATTGTAGGAGCACACAATTTTCTTCCATAATGGGCAATTCTCCTTTGAAAACCGCCACCACCACTTGAACAACAATGCTGTATTTCAGAGCACTGCATTGCCCACGCCCAAATCCCCGAAGCGTTTTGGAGCTTGCACAATATCCCACCTTACCAAAGGTACCCCATCCCTTCCGTCCTCATTACTCCACAAGAACCTCCTCTGCAAATATATCAACTTATCTGCTGCTGCTCTGTGCATCTTATATAAGCTAAGATAGTAAACCGGCAGACTATTAAGCACAGATTTGATGAGTACCAACTTACCAGCTTTATTAATCGTTTTGGCTTTCCACAGATTAAGTTTCTCTTCTACTTTGTTTATAATAGGTTTTCCATGACTTGACCAATTTCGGATTCGCTCCCAAAGAAATACCAAAATATTTGACTGGCAACATTGCTTCCTTACACCCCAACAAGCTACACATCCTTTGTGACTACTCTCGCTTGCAATTAACCGGAATCAAGCTAGATTTATCAGAGTTAATACTCAAGGCAGATATCATCTCAAAACACCGTAGAAGTCGCTTATAATTGTAAATAGTCTCCTTTTTCGGGGGGTAAAAAAGTATTGTGTCATCTGCAAATTGCAAAATAAGATAACTCAATATTGTCTTTTTCAACCAACAAAGAAGAGATCCTTCCATATCTTACTTCCTCTCTTACCATCCTATGAAAGACCTCAACAACAAGAATAAAAATAAACGGAAAAAAAGAATCTCTTTGTCGTAAACCTCGTTTTATTTTAAAAGATTTAGAAGACGAGCCATTTATCAAAAATTTATTTATAAAATGATTTCTTTTATTTAGTTTCTTTTTACGTTTGAATTAGGAGATTAATTATTTATCTCGTGCGAAGGACATATATATTAATTATTTTTATTTTTATTTTTTTGTGGGAAAAAAATAATAGAAGAGATCAGTAGTGATGTTATGGGTTTGATTGGTTTCTCTTTTGTTTTTGTTTTTGTTTTTAGTTTTAGTTTTTTTTTTCAAGCCGTTGGAAAAAAATAAAATCAGAAAATATAAATTGAAACTACTAAGACCTAATATGGTAGGTAAAATTTAGCTACTAACAACAACAATAATAATACGCCTAATGAGTCGTATTATTTTTCACATTAACCTTTTGAAAAAATTGTCATGTAACTAAGTAATAATTGATGATAATGTCAATTGTGAAGCTGGCTAAGTAAGAATTAAGAATAGATACTGTTTTGATTTTTAAAATTTTGAATTAAAATTAATTTTTTTTTAATTTTTTTAAAATATTTTTTAATATTATATTTAATATTAAAATTATTATTTTAATATAATAAATTTTTAAACGATATAAATATTCCTTTATCACTATAACTATATCATTGTCTATTTTTTATAGTTATCAATTACCATCACTAATAATATTACACTTCAGATTTTTTAAATTCAACTATATGACACTTTAAATTCTTTAAATTTAACAACAATAAAAAAATTTTCTTTCAAATTCAACAACAATAACAACAAAAATAAAGAGTTTAACTTCAAAAATTATTGAACGCTAATTTAAAATCATTAAAAATACTAATTTAAAATCTTTAAACCCTAATTTCAAAAAATTAGGAACCTGAACCTTAATTTGTCTATGATGACAGCAATGTGGAGTAGAGTTATATGTAGTGGTGGTGGAAATGAATGTGAATGGTAGCGGTAACAGGAGACAACACAAAGACGCAGACAGAAAGGAAAAAGGAGAGGAGGCAAGGGCGGTGATGCTGAAAACACGAGGAGAATTGTCGGTGGCGTGACAAGAGAGAAGATCGAGGGCCAAATAGCGTCACCAATGATGGTGTGACAAGGGAGAAGACAAAGAGTCAAATTGTATCGTTGGTAGTGTGACAGGAGAGAAGATAATGATAGAAAAAAAAGTATAATAGAATAGTTCCGACGGTAAAAAATAATGATTTGAAAAAGGTGAAAATGAAAGAAGAAAGTAAAAAAAAGGATGAGAAAAAAGAAGAAAGAAGGGTATTTTTTTATTTTAGGAATGGAGTTGGAATAATTGTGGATAAGCAGTGGAAGAAGGACGTAGTTGATGTCAAGAGGGTGGGAGATCGGATCATCTCTATCAAACTTGTGGTGGAGGGAGGTGCTTTCCATGTGATTAGCGCCTATGCACCACAAGTGGGTTCGGACGAACAACACAAGATAAGGTTTTGGGAGGATCTAAAGAGTTTGGTTCAAGGCATACCTTTGGGAGATAAGATTTTCTTAGGAGGAGATTTAAATGGCCATGTTGGGAGAGAAGTAACTGGATATGGGAGTATTCACGGAGGCCATGGTTTTGGGGTGATCAATGCCGAGGGTAAAACTATTTTGGAATAGGACCAAGAGACAAGGAGTCCTGGTGATGGAATGCGAGTATACAAGAAAAGATAAAGATAAAAAGAGAATGCTTTAAAGAGTGGTCTTTATGCCGCAATGCAGATAACTGGGAAAAATATAAGGCGGCTAAGAAAGAGACAAAAGTGGCTGTAAGTGAAGCAAGAACAAGAGCATATGAGGGTCTCTACCAGTCTTTGGGCACGAAAGAAGGAGAAAAAGATATATATAGAATTGCAAAGAGCCGGGAAAGAAGAACGAGAGATTTGGATCAGGTTAAGTGCATAAAGGATAAGGATGGAGAGGTGTTGGCTCAAAAGGAGAAGATTAATGAAAGGTGGAAGAGCTACTTCTACGAGTTATTTAATGAGGGACAGAAGACTCTTTCGAGCCTTGGTCGATTATGCACAAGGGAAGAAGATCAAAACTTTGACTACTATCAAAGGATTCGAGACTTCGAGGTAAAAGAGGCTCTAAAGCAGATGAAAAATGGCAGGGCAATAGGACCTGATAATATCCCGATTGAGGTTTGGAAGGGTCTTGGAGGAAAAGGCATCAACTGGTTAACCAAGCTTTTTAATGAGATTTTAAGGTCAAAGAAGATGCCTGATGAGTGGAGAAATAGCACCTTGGTACCTATCTACAAGAATAAGGGGGATATACAAAGTTGCGGAAATTATAGAGGGATTAAGCTTATGAGTCATACTATGAAGTTATGGGAAAGCGTGATAGAACGGAGGTTGAGAAAAGAGACACAAGTAACAGAGAACCAATTTGGATTTATGCCAGGCAGATCTACCACTGAAGCGATATACCTATTAAGAAGGATGATGGAGAGGTATCGTAGTAATAAAAGGGATCTACACATGGTGTTTATTGATTTGGAAAAAGCGTATGATAGGGTACCAAGGGAGGTCTTATGGAAGGTTTTAGAAAAGAGGAGAGTAAGGATCGCATATATTCGGGCAATTAAAGACATGTATGATGGGGCCACAACTAGTGTGAAGACTCAAGGTGGTGTGACAGAGGAATTCCCTATTGGTATAGGATTACACCAGGGATCATCCTTAAGTCCATACCTTTTCACATTAGTCTTAGAAGTACTCACAGAGCACATCCAAGAGCCTATGCCATGGTGCATGCTTTTTGCCGATGATATCGTCCTTATGGGAGAGTCAAGGGAAGACCTAAATAAGAAGTTGGAGTTATGGAGAGAAGCTCTAGAAGTGTATGGTCTGCGCATAAGCCATAGCAAGACGGAATATATGGAATGTAAGTTCAGTCTGAGAAGGGAAAACTCCAATATAGAGGTGAAAATTGGAGAGAACACCCTACGAAAAGTTAAAAGTTTTAAGTATCTTGGGTGCATCATACAGGATAATGGAGAGATTGAACATGATGTAAATCATAGGATCCAAGCAGGTTGGTCAAAATGGCGGAGTGCATCTGGTTTTATATGCGACAAAAAAGTGCCTTTAAAACTTAAAGGTAAATTCTATCGCACCGCTATAAGACCGGCTATGCTGTATGGTACGGAGTGTTGGGCGGCTAAAGGGGAGCACGAACATAAGCTGAGTGTGGCAGAGATGAAGATGTTGAGATGGATGAGTGGTCATACGCGATTGGATAAAATAAGGAATGAAGATATAAGGGAGAGAGTTGGAGTAGCACCTATTGTGGAAAAGATGGTTGAATCGCGTCTCAGGTGGTTTGGACATGTGAGAAGAAGACCGATAGAACATCCAGTCAGGAGGGTGGATGAGATGGAAGATGGACAAAGGGCGAAAGGCAGAGGAAGACCTAAGAAGACCATCCATGAGGTGGTCAAACGAGATCTACATGTAAACGGTCTCTCTGTAGACATGATACATGATAGAGCACAATAGCGTCGTTTGATTCATGTAGCCGACCCCACTTAGTGGGACAAGGCTTTGTTGTTGTTTTGTATAAAATTTTATAAAAGATAAATTTGTCAAAAAAATAATTGTAATAATAAATGTAATATTAGAAATGATTTTAAGCAAAAAAATAATTAAAAAATTTTGATTTTGATTCCAAATTTTAACACCAAAGCAGTATTTATTCGAAAAAATTAATAACGCTAATACTATGTTAATTATTAATTAATTATATAAAATCTCTTGTTTGTCAAAGGCCTAGAAGTGCCAACAAATTGAATAATATTACCTAACAATGTTAATTTAACTATATATCATTAATAAAAATATTATTTGTATATTAAAATTATTAATTATGTATTTATATATATTTACATTTATATAAAAAATACATATATGTTATCCAAGTCTTTTTGGCTATACGTGCCTCCTCCAATCTCTAAATCGTTTGTGATTCACATGCTACATATAACGTAAATTTTTTATGATCTTTACTCAACGTAAACCTTTTGCTGCAACCTAAACTTTCTTCTTCTTCTTCTTCTTCTTCTTCTTCTTCTTCTTCTTCTTCTTCTTCTTCTTCTTCTTCTTCTTCTTCTTCTTCTTCTTCTTCTTCTTCTTCTTCTTCTTCTTCTCTGCTTGCGTTATAGGCTTTGCCGTTCTCCTCTACTCGCATTTTCTTTCTTGTTCTTCTTCTTCTTCTATATTCGCATTCTTCGTTATGGATCTGGATTGACTTCAACCTAATTAGTTTCGTCGTTCTTCTTCTTCTTCGTTTTCTTCTTCGATATGGACTTCTGAATTGAAACAATGAATGAATCAACTTCAAATCAGTTGAATGAGGTTATTACGTTGAGACAGCTAAAAATGATTGCTGCATGCTATCACAAATTCACAATAATCTTAAATACTGAACAAAGTAAAAGGAGGTCACCGAACCGAACAGCATTCATCTGGTGAATCAAAATCACAAAGGTCACCAAACCGAACAATGTTCATGTGGTGAATAAATGGTGATCAACTTTCAATCAATAAGAATAGTATTTCTCCTCCTCTTCCTCCTCCTCCTTCATTCTTCTTTCAAATTCGTGCACGTAGGTTCTTCTTCTGCTTATTCGTCTTCGTGCACGCAGATTCTTCTTCTTCTTCTTTTGTTATAATAATCACCAACAACATCAACATTTTGCTCGGTTAAGTGGAGTTGCTCATTTTGATTCACTTGATTGTTAATGTGTTCAGTTGAGTCCTTGTGCACGTAGAAATATTTTTCTTACTGATTGAATGCTTATCATGTTTATTCAGCACATGATTGGTGTTCGGTTCAATGGTGTTGACCATTTCGGTTCACCTGATTGTACTCAGTGAACAAAATATAACCCATTACATGAAATCAAATTCGAAACACCTCTGTCTACAATTTAGATATTATCAATTCAATTCAGATTCAGAACACCTGTATCCATTCAATTCAATTCAATTTAATTTAACAATTGCATTCCATTCAATTCGATTGAAAAAAAATCCATTAACAAAATGTTGGTGTTGTTGGTGATGACGATAACGAAAGAGGATAAGAAGAAGAAGAGAATGAGGAGAAGGAGGAAAAGAAGAAGAATCTGTGTGCGCAAAGAAGAAAGAGGAGGAGGAGGAAGTATATGTAAATTTGAAAGAAGAAGAGAAGAAGAAGAAGAAGAAGAAGAAGAAGATTTTTTTTGAAATAAGAAGCTCAACATAGTAAGGTGGATCATTTTGAAAGTCCAGAGTTACAATACAAACCCTAAACAAAAAACTGAAGTTATCTCCGGCATTGCCATCAACAACTAGACTGAACAAAGCCAACCCACTCTTTGTAGCTCCTAATCGACTTGGTAATAACTTCCGCAACGCATGTTTCTTGATTCTTGAAAATCTTGGCATTCCTTTCCAACCACGTATTGCAAATAATAGCAAAAAAATCAATCAGCCACTTGTTATGTTCGACTTTTCTTACAGGAGCTCCTGTCTAACTCTCAAAGTGTTGCTTAATGGTTCCTGGAATAGACCAACATTTATTATAGGCATATATCCAAGCACACCACACCTGCCACGTGAACTCACAGCCAATGAATAAGTGAAAATCATTCTCAGTTTTTTTTTTTACATAAAACACAAATCATATCCCTATGATCAATAATGCCCAATCTAATCAATCTTTCATTAGTATTGACCCTACCAACTAACACAAACCAGGTGAATAGCTCAACTCTTGGTGGTACTAGTCCTCTCCATATAGATCTAGTGAAACTATAACTCGTAATGTCTTCCGGGAGAGTCTCAGCCTGTAAAGCCTGCACAAATGAGTTAGTAGAGTAAACTTCTGATCTATCAAATTTCCATACTATTCTGTCCTCCCTTTCACTTGTTAACCTGACAGATTGTAGAACTCCATGAAGTTGGTTAACTAATTCTAACTCCCATTGGAATAGTACCCTTCTCCAATGAAAGTTCCATATCCACTCCAATCCATCCCAAAACCCATAGTCCCCTCTAACAGATCCGACTTGATTTGAAACCGAGAAAAGCCTTGGAAATACATCCTGCAACACACCCACATGGTAGCCACTTATCTTCCCAGAAACGAATTCTTCTACCATTTCCTAACTCTAATGATAACCCTATGACCATCTTATCTTTCGCTTGATGTTCTCTTATCTGCAATTGACACATGTCCCTCCATGGATCCTTTGTATTAGGAATCGGCTGACAAGAAAGAAGGACATTTGATTTCAAGTCATTGCAGGAGCACACAATTTTCTTCTATAAAGCGCGTGTTTTCACTCGTCATTAATGCGTGTGACTCTATTTGGATTTGGACCAACTTGGTTACATGGTTACATGGATGTATAACACACTTCTATATATTTATATATAATATATGAGTTGTTTAATTTATTTTCAATGTATATTTTATATTCTAACATATATTTTATATTAATAATTAATTTTAATAACTGATTTTAATATATAGTTAGTATAATTGTATAATTAATTAATAAGCAGAAATAATTAAAGTGAGACGTGGCAGCTAGGACCATGATTTTATCTTCGTTCAATAATTAACTTGCATTATTCTTTATATGCAGTTACAATGATCCAAATTAAGCCATCAAAGTTGATCTACTCTTACCCCAAATAATTTTATTTCATAGGGAGTTGACCTTAATGATATTGTATTATAGTTAATTGTGGGGCCGTGAATTGTATATGATGATAGTGAGTTAGTGATGCAGGCTTTAATTTGGTTGTAACTTAAATTAATAAAATATCATAAATAATAAGTCTTGTGGATATATTAATTTATGATCCTAATAGCAACATATTTAATAACTTACTTTTGTTATATATAAAAAAATTAAAAAACTTATTAATGAATAATAAACTAGCACTTCTAAAATCTCAAATATATCACTGAATTTGGAGAAAGCATGCTTTATTATGAGTGTAACCTACTTAAACTATATTTCATTTCCACAGCACTATGATGTGCTTCGTATGTATATATATATATATATATATATATATATATATATATATATATATATATATATATATATATATATATATATATATATATATATATATAAGTTCAATTAATACATTATACATCGAAATAATTCTTATGTGCTTATTTTATATAGAGTTTTGGTTGGTTGTTGTGTAGTCAATATATATATCTCTCTTTAATTTGTCATATGTGTTGGCAAATATTATTTTGATACAAGTTATCATATTCAATTATTTAAATCGGGCACCACTTCTTCCGTTATATTTTTTAATTAGGGTTAAGTATAATTTTGGTCTTTAAAATATAAATTAAATTTTTTTAATTTTTTTATCTAAAAGCATCTATAAAATTTAAAACTAAATTTTAAAAATTATTTTTTTATTTAAATATTAAAATTTTAGACTAAATTATTTATAAAAAATTATAAAATAAAAAATTAAATATAAAATATTTTTACTCATACGAAGAAAAAAGGAAAAAAAAAAGGAAATGGAAGAAGAAGAAAAAGCTGTCTACAATTTATTTTTGTTTCTGCTCTCGTCGCCACCACCGTACAGTTTTAGTCCCTAAAGTAAGAACGATTTTATAACCAAATTAAATTTTAAGGATAATTTTGTATGAAAAAAATTGAAAACAAAAATTTTTTTATCTATACGTTAGAGAACAAAATTCTATTTAACTCTTATAATTAATATTAAAACCATTAATCATTCTTTGATGCATGAGTAATGAAGAATGCAACACTAGTTTTTAAATTTCTTGTTATGGTGATACCGTATCAATTGAAACAGTTAAACGGATAATGTTACATCTTACATAACAAAAAAGTACCATTTTCTGTATTAATTACTGTATTTATATTTTTGTTTTTCCATTAATAACTCTTTATTTTAAGCCATTGTATCTAGCTCCACCTGTTTAAAATTAGAAAATCGAATTTGTATATTCAGAATATTATTTATGCCTACGGAAACAAGAATATTAACTAATTAAGTTCACTTTAATTTAAGAAAAAGAAAAAGAGAAAACAAATTTATTAGTAAATTATAAATCACTTCCAAATTAATTTATGAGTAGCCCACTGAGTAATAAAGAAAATGAATCCTCTCTATTTTTTTTTGTTATTGGATAGAATAAAGTATAATCTTTTATTTTTAATTCTATAAATAAAATTAGAAATAAATAAAAAAATAATAAAAGATGAGATTTTTCACTGAATGTCATCCAATTTTTTTACTAGAGAAGATTCACTCTCAAGTAATAAGTATGAGCGCGTTTGACAAATAGTGAGACGCCACAATAATTTTTTTTATAAACTAATTTTTATAATAATTAATTTACTATTTATAGCAGCACATAATTTTTTCGTGTTGGTAAGAAGCTGAAGAATAAGTACTCTACTCGGTGAGGAACATTCTATCGATTCTTAACACTATTCATGACCTCAAACCGAGTAACATAACACTGCCTAGGCCTCTTTTCGTAATTATTACTTATTCATAGGGGCAAATCTTACAAACCAACCATTATTTATGATATCATCATAATAATAATACTAATTAAGTAATTATTTATTTAAATTACACCAAAACTTCTAGTAACCTGATCACTATAATACATTGCTTTTGGACTCTTGAGACGGCTATCTTTCTCTCTCTCTCTCTCTCTCACAAAACCACTGTCTTCCTTGGCTTCCTAGGAATCTCTGCCGTACATCACACAGAAACTGAAACCTAAGACTCTGTCTCTGAATCTGAGCATCAACATACACCTCACAATCACAAACACAAAGGTAAGTTCTGTTCTTTTAAGGTTTCAGGATTGATGGGGTTTGAGTTTAGAAATGGCATACACACACGTGTGCTGTGATTTGATGTGATGTGTTTTTAGTTTCAGGGTCAAAATCTTTTTTCCATTGGAACTAATCTGTTTTTTTTTTTTTTGGGTTAGATTTATGTTTCAAAAGGGATTGTTTTGATTTAAAAAAAAAAGATTTATTTTGCTTAACTTTGTGGTTGCTGATAAAACAATAAATAAAGTAATAATATTGGCAATGAAGAACTGAAGAGAAAACAATAAGAGTTTATTTCTACTTTCTTTCTTTTTTGTCAGTTCTTAAAACTTGTTGCTTTTGAGGTAGGCTAACGCGTTTTATCTCAATAAATGAGTCTCTATATTTATTTATTTTTTTAGTATATAAGTGATTTTTTTAAAAATATTTTTACTCTCCTGCAATAAATATGCTAGCCTGATGATGCAAAATGAATTACATGTGCTATCCTATTTGGTCAAAATTCAAGTTATTTTCTCTTCAATAAGAGATTTGATTTTACTCTTCTCTGGTCCTTCATGGCTTCATAAGATTTTAATAGTGGATGAATTTGCATGTGAGGTATTTGTTGATGATTTTTGGGGAGTTGGTTGAAGGTTTTGGCAACAAATGCTCCCATTTCCAAGAAAGATGTCCTAATTGGGGTGTGCATGTGTATTTTTAATGTAATTTGGATTGAGTTTGCATCTCATAATTCCTAGAATAGAAATCTTGAATTTTGTGGTGGAGAACTTCTAAATGGGACATGGGACCAAATAAGTTCTTATGATTGGTTCTTTTTGGCCCCAATAGGGATCATAAATTGCATGCAAGCTGTAATTGCTCTGTTTTGCACTTATGGTGTTTGATATATTGCCTCACACAAATAGAGTTTTGCCTTGTTTGTATACACAGACTGTCTCCAAAATCTGTGTTTGGGTGTTGTTTTTCTTTGTCACATTATTTTTATCAGATATTGCTTTGTCATTTGTCAAGCTGTTTAAAATAAATTTCCTAAATTTCCTTCTTGCTTTGTTTTATCAACATTGAAGCTGAATTAACCATATTATTATCTTACTCTGCAGGTTTTGGCTTCTTTCATGCAATTTTGTAGATAGCTTACACAATAATTTTGCCGATGCTTAAAGCACCTAGAACCTTCTCAAAATGGAGGTTGATTATTTAGTAAAATAGTATTCTCTATATTTATGCAACTAACAAGCCGCTGATCTGGAAAAGTTTGGAAGGATTTTCAGAGTAACATTTATTTCACTACTAATTTTTCGCCCCCAGACAAACCGGCATCCGGGTCCTATTCCAGGGAATCCAACTAACCCGACCTATCTCAACCTGAATTAAGCGATTTGTTATCAGATGCAAACCTCCCAGAAACACTCAACCTCAGCTGGTATTCACATATACCACCAGCCAGTGCAAGGCATTGATCCTTACAATCATTACCAAATACTACAAAGCAATTCATGCCATGATATCCATGACAGTAGCAGCCAGGGGACCAATGTGTCGTTTGAAGCCTCGAAGGAGCAATACTATACCCTTGATTCATCCCCAGCAACCAATGGTCTCATAGGTTGTGATTCACCTTCCTGTGCTAGTGTATCATCCAGTAGGAGCCCTTTATCTCCACAGAATTCTCAGTCATACTATTCAGATCAGCACCAATCTTCTGACAACAACTATGGATCGCCAATAAGCGGTTACTCAAGTGCTGAAGATAGCTATGAATTGAAGAACAAGCTAAGAGAATTGGAGATTACATTATTGGGGCCAGAACCAGATATTGTTGATAGTTGTCACTGCTGCTTCAAGAGTGTTCACCAAGGAGCATCTCCAACGTCGAAGTACAATTGGGTTCAGATTGCTGAGATGATTCCAAAGTTGGACTTGAGAGACGTCCTCATTCTTTGTGCACAATCTGTGGCTGATGATGACATTCAAACAGCACTAGGGTGGATGGATAATGTGTTGGTGAAGATGGTATCTGTTGCTGGGGATCCGATACAGCGACTAGGTGCATACATGTTGGAAGGTCTTAGAGCAAGGTTTGAATCATCAGGGAGCTTAATTTACAAGGCATTGAAGTGTGAACAACCAACAAGCAAGGATCTAATGACTTATATGCATGTCTTGTACCAGATTTGCCCGTATTGGAAATTTGCTTACATATCTGCAAATGTTGTCATTGGAGAAGCAATGCAGAATGAAGCAAGGATTCACATAATTGACTTCCAAATTGCACAAGGCACACAGTGGTTCTTGCTCATGCAGGCTCTCGCTCGTAGGCCGGGTGGACCGCCATTCATCCGTGTCACTGGTATTGATGATTCCCAATCAAATCATGCCAGAGGTGGAGGACTTCACATTGTGGGAAAAAAGCTCTCAGAATATGCTAATTCTCTTGGGGTGCCCTTTGAGTTCCACAGTGCTGCAATGTGTGGATCAGAGGTTGAGCTAGAGAACCTTGTGATTCGGCCCGGCGAAGCTCTTGCTGTGAACTTCCCTTTTGTTCTGCACCACATGCCGGATGAGAGCGTAACCACTGAGAATCACAGGGACAGGCTATTGAGGTTGGTGAAGAGCTTGTCACCAAAGGTTGTTACCCTTGTTGAGCAAGAATCCAACACCAACACCTCACCTTTTTTCCAAAGGTTTGTTGAGACCCTTAATTACTACACTGCCATGTTCGAATCCATCGATGTGGCTCGTCCCAGGGACGATAAGCAGAGAATCAGCGCAGAACAGCACTGCGTGGCCCGCGACATTGTCAACATGATAGCTTGTGAGGGCCCTGAGAGGGTGGAAAGGCATGAGCTTCTAGGAAAATGGAGGTCAAGATTTTCCATGGCTGGTTTTTCACCTTGCCCTATGAGTTCTTCAGCTATGGCTGCAGTTAGAAGTCTCTTGAACGAGTTCAATGAGAATTATAGGGTTGAACAAAGAGATGGTGCTTTATACCTAGGATGGAAGAATAGAGCTATGGCCACTTCTTCTGCATGGACATGTTACTGACTTCACTATATATCTTAGGTGCATGTATATTTTTCCTTATTGTTCTCCCTCTTTCTTCCCCTTTTTTAACCCTTAGTTATAATTCAGTGATATGCAGTTTCTGAATAGGATTTTGAGATTCAGCTTTGTTCCAACATGTATTGTTGTCCCTTTTTGTAGCTGAATCTCTAAACTTGATGTACATGTCTGAATACTTGAAAGAGAAAGAACCTCAGTTTCAGTAGTCATAGACACAGTTTTTTATGTGCACTAAGCACTCAGTTTAATGTGGTATTTACTGTGAGATGACAAAGTAATCATTTTAGGTACTTGTTTGATTCCCTTTCTTTTTTCATTTTTACTTTGAGCTTATGTAAGCTGCTATCTAATGTTCATGGAGCTCAAGGTCTTGGTTTATTACTGCACTTTGTGTACTAGTTTAATGTATGTGTTCTGATATAGGTGGAAATGAATTGGATTGGTCATCACACTTATCCAAACAAGAGGATCACCACAACTTTCATTCAACTTCTCCATGTGTGAATAACTGAATATATATATTGAATTGTTGATATTAGTATATAGAAATGAGGTGTATTAATAACTAATCTTGTCTAGTCGTATACTTAAATTGATGTTAGAAAGTTGTTTTGAAAGTCAGAGAGCAGTATGTGTTATTTGACTGAACATATTGAACCTGTCCAAATCTTGAATCAAGAAAAGGAAATTCAGATCTATACATTTTTAATTATTAGACAAAATATGGTAACTATCCTTTATTAATATTACAAGATTGTATATCAAGTTAATATTGAATCCTTGACTAATTGAATAAATAAATATGAATAACACATTTTTACTCAAAAGGCAGACACCAAAAAAATATAAAAATAATGATAAAAAATATAAAAACAAAGATTGTAAATAAAAAAATTAAAGAAATTAAAATAAAATTGACTGAAACTACCTACTAAAACAGTAAATTTTTTATTTTGGAAAAACAATGAACTCCAAACACCATTCCATAACAACCTTTTGACAAGAAAAAAGAAATGTTAAATAAAAGAAAATTTCTTCGTTACCTTTGTAATAAATTTTCAGCCACAAATAATACAAGATATTAACTCCAAAACAGTTAGACACTACTACCTGATATAACCCTTAAAAATAAAAGAGAGAGATCGTTAAAAGAATTGGTATGGAGTAACGTAAAAGTTGGTGTTATTCTATGCTTGTGATGGAAAAAGAATTAACTAACACAATTTCATTGGACGACAGAAAATAAAATAAAATTGAAAATATATTTAATTCAGTTACAACATATTAGTAGGGCATGTTAGATGTTATGTAATAATGTTTTAAGAGAGACCAAAATGGTCAAGTGTCAATGATGGAAGGAACGGTTATTATGGGATGTAGAAGCCACGAAACTTGTCATGCAGATCTCAATTTGGAAAAGAAAACAATAAAAAAAAAAACAGTTAATAGTATTACTCATAAAAAATTAACAATATTAAATTATTAATAATACTACCATTTATTTTCTGATCATGTAAAATGTAAATTCTCCTTTTTCACGTACACACGCAAATTGCTCCTCTGCCTCCTCCACTATTCAAAATCTGCACTCTCAGGTAACAACAATCTCTTCCATTCCCCAACCTTCAAATTCTTATCTGTTTCTGTTAATGAATTCTTCTTGTTAATTTGGATTCTGTCTCCCTAGAAAAAGAAATGATTAGGCTCTTTTTGATGTTAATGATGCCATTTATATGAATTTGAAATTGATTTTGATTCAATTTTTTTTGGTGTAATCAGGGAGAAAGAAACATCACTGTCAGTGTTGTGTGTGTGTGTGTGTGTATATATATATATATATAGATAGAAAGATATTGAGAAAAAGAATCCTAATTTGTTGAGGATCAGGTTAAATTTTGTTGGAGTGTGAGTGTGCATGGAAGAGTTTGGAGAGGGAGATGTTTTGAGGAGGATGCAGAGGGAGCAAGAGAGGGAGAGGAGGAGAATTCGCGACCGCGAGAGGAGGCAGGCCATGACTCAGGAACAAAGGGAGCGCCACCTGGCCAGGAGGCGCCGGAACTACCAGCTAAGGAGGCAGAGGGCAGCAAATAACAATGCTGCCGGATTCATTCCTCTCCCTCAACCACCGCAGCCGCAGCCGTTTCTAGAATCAAGTGCTGGTGAAGCCAGTACTAGTGATGAGCTTCAAGGTCTCACCACTCCATTAGACCATACTGCCCTCTCTCATCATGGCATTGCTCTCCCTCACCAAGGTTTGTTTTCTCTCATGTACTAGTTGTTACATTTTTGAATATGTATAGTTTGTGTGTTCTAATGCTACAATTCAATAGGATCATCATCAGTTCATATGGAAAATCTAGCATATAAACCAGCCAATTCAGCAACATTGCGGCTAAATCATATTAAGCGCCTCGCGCGAAGCCTGACATCTTCAATTGATGACCCAGCAGCTGCTACTCAACAGGTTCCAGCTGAATTGATAACAAAGGAAGATCTATCAACTGCTGATTGTGGTAAATTATTATTATTATTGTTATTGTTATCTGGAGTTGTGTTGTTTCTGCATTCATAGTGTTTGACGTTATGCCTATCCATATATACACACAACATTTTTTCTATTATTTGCATCTATTTTGAGAAAAACCATAGCTAGTTAGCTTGGAACCTTTAATTGTTAGTTTGAATCATTGAGATGAACAAATTTCAGGTGGCGCGCAGAAATCTCTGCGTTTGAATTGTGTCAAGCGCCTTGCGAGATCAATAAATTGTGTTCCCAAAGAGATTGAATCTCAGAAAAACTATACTTCTGCACAAGAAGGGATTCAATTACTTGGTAATGAGAGCTCTATAGCCTCTAGTTAACATCTTTATGAAATCAAATGGTTCACTCAAAGGTACATTACAAAAAGTTATATATACATTATTGCAATTGATATAAGTAACCTTTACTTGCTGTATTGAACACACTTTAAGGCTCTGCTAAAATAATTGTGTATGTCATTAGCTTTCAGGTAAACTTGGAAGATTGTAGAAACTGCTTTTTAGGTTTATGTCATATACACAGAGGAAAAAGAAGAAAAGGCTTATACTTGAAGGGTTT
Organism: Arachis hypogaea; assembly: GCF_003086295.3. Taxonomy (NCBI): domain Eukaryota; kingdom Viridiplantae; phylum Streptophyta; class Magnoliopsida; order Fabales; family Fabaceae; genus Arachis; species Arachis hypogaea. The sequence goes on along the minus strand of NC_092039.1, from coordinate 6,357,113 downwards.
GGCTGCAGTATGGTGTATAATGAACTGTGATAGTCAACACCAACTTCACAAATAGAAATCCTTTTCAGCATTCTTTCATTTGTATTTTGCAGCTACCATTGTAGATGATGATAGATATTTTTAGACTCAGCTTTCTTTTCTCGTTTACTAGCATATTAGACCAATATACTTTGGATAGCATTTTGATCTCCATCAGAATATTTCTTTATTTATCATTGTCAACAAAGTTGAGAATTGAGATTTGTTCTTACATATTAGATCAATATAAACTTGCCTAGTTGAGCCACCTTTTCATATTGTAGCATGAATTCTCACTTCTCAGCACATAATTGTAGTTGTAAAAGAAAATAATTTGGTAATTGTGTGATGGACTAAGAAAAGTAATTAAGAACAAACATGCATGAATGAACATGTACACAAGAGACTAGGTTCAGCTTACCTTTCTCAGCTATGAACTTTATTCCCAGGTGAAGAGAATGACTTCAGCTGAAAGTAAAATAATTAAAGACTGTTCATCTGTTCTAATAACTTCCCCTTCAAAGATTTGGTCCCTTGAGAATCTATTTTATTAATTTATTTTTTAAAAGATATACTTGATATCAATTTTTTAAAAGAAAGACAATAATAATATTTGAACAGTTTTTAATGGATACTTTACTCATACATTGATATAAATATTTAAAAATATTTTCAAAAAATATGTTTAAATAACATTATTAAAGACAAAAGAAAAAAGCTTCTACTTCACTAAAAATAAATCTTTTTTTATAAGGATATTTAAAAAGAATTGTGAATATTAACTTTAGTAAGAAAGTTTTCATTAGTTGGTAAATTTTGAACTTACATCCTTATATAGAATGAGACAAATCTCATTGTCTTTGGTTAACATCCAATCATTTAATCTTATGATTCGGCCAACTCTATTCTAAAATATTCCTTCGTCCAAACATAATATATAACACATTACCTCAAAAATAATACTTAACCACAATATTAAAAACACAAATTTCAAATGTATATAAACAAAAGTTATTTACATTTAGGACTCGTTTGAAAAGTTTTAAAAGTAATTTTTCTGAACTTTTAAATTATGAAAAGTAATAGTATTAATATCTGGTATAATTTTTAAAATTAAATTGCAACTTTTTAAGAAGCTATTTATGAGTTTATAGAGAAGTTAAAAAAAATTACTTCTTTCATAATAATTTTTTTTTATCACATTTCTTTTAAAATAAGCACTTTTAGAATTAAAAACTCAAACACAAAATAATTTATTTATAAGTTACTTTTAATATAGTCATTTATTGTTTAAGTTATTTTTTTAAAAGGAATTTATTTAAGCTATTTACCCAAATTCGACTTTATCCTATGATTTTGTCCAATAACTTTTTCAGTTTTTTGGATATTACTGAGTTCTTTATCAGAATAAAAATGTTTATCTGTGATCATTATAACCATCAAAGCTTTCATAGCTCAGTTGGTTAGAGCACCCGTTTAGTAAGCGGGAGGTCTTGAGTTCGACTCTCAATGAAAGCATTCTATGGTTTTTGGTCCCTCCCAAGTTCCATGCTACAATTGTTCTTGATGTGTTGTTTTGTTTTGTCTTTTATGCCATTATTCTTAAAGTAATTAGCCAATGGTGTTAATTAGTTACCAAAAATACCATCTTTGAGGACTGAATGGCTTTATTATTGTTATTTTATGCCCTGCTCTTATTCTTCAATTCTGAGGCTTTATTCTGCCTACTTTTCCTTTTGGGCGGTTGCTTGATGCTCTTTTTCGATGTCCATGTTGTAAAGTTGGCTCATGATTTTGAAAGCTTTGAGCTTTTTAATATTTTAACTTGTTTATTAGCTCTTAACCTTGTTGGGGTGTGCAAATTTGACTGTGCTTGCACAATGGTCCTTCCAAATCCAATTGGTTGAGTTCTTAGATAATGTTTGTCTCATATATTCCTTATCATTGCACTCATCATGTTTCTAGTTGCTGAATTTGCTTTGCTTTTATGGAAAATGAGGTGGAAAGAAGAACTTTATTTGGAGGATGCATAGATTCGTGTTTAGAGTTTAGATGCCAGTTTGCTTTAAGTACCGTTGCTCAATCTTTTTACTTGTCATTACTCATTCCTAATCAAAGCATGTTTGTGTAACTCATATAACTGATTCTAGGTAGAATCAGTTTTACAAAAGCATACTAAAATATGAAAACTCACGTGCATTTATTTTCATATAAAATTCATAGCTAAGAATTGTTAGATAATTTGACAAGTTTAACTAAATTTTTATTTACTGGTTCTCAACTATTAATTTCACATGAAGATAACTGTTTGTGAGTTTCTATCTTAAAAATATACCAAGTTTTATATGACTTTGTTCCTTCTGTTATGGGATTTATTTATTTTTGAAGCTTCTCTTTTCTTTTTTCTTGTGAATTGATATGCTATGCTATGCTTGTATTGCAGGTTGTCAGTGCACATGCCTCACATAGATGCAGATGCTAATCCATATATGCATCAATTGTTGGTAGATAGTTAATGATTGGAAGGAAGCTAACATGAATTGTATTATAATAAAATACTTAAAAGAAATGAGACCTTTCAGCTTTAGTTGATGGTGACTCATCATTAATTTATATATTTATTGTTTTAATCATGTTTTCCTTTAACTATTAAATAGATTACAAAACAATAATTATTAAAATATGTAAGTAGTGAATGTTGTCATTAATTAAAGTTTAGAATGCCACTCTGTGGAGTATGCAATAGATTCTGAAGTGAAGTTGCAGTTCTCAACTGCTATTTTCGTTTTGACTTGAGTAGTTTTTTTTTTTTTTTCATTTCGAGTTTATCAATGTTTGCTAATCATCACAATAAAGGTAGATAGAAATTGAGGGGCAATTTGTTGAAATGGTAATGACTAAGTTGGTAAGAATTGCATTTAGTGTTAACAAGACTTTCTCATAATGCAGCAGTAGGTTATATCATTAGTCAGAATTGAAGTAGATCAAGCATATTATCTACATGGTATTCTAAGAGAAAGCAATAGTTTCTCAACCGGATTTGTAATCTCTACTATTTTGACCTGATCAATATATATGAAACATGAAACCAAGGTGTAGGATTGTTTGTTATTTTGATTTAGGTAGAAACTCATGCAGATATCTTAATATAAAATTAGTAATTGAAAACTATTAATGACAATTTAGTCAAACATATTAAATTATCTAACAATTTTTAACTATTAACTTCATATAAAGACACCTGCATGTAAACATTACTTATAGTTTGTTTCTATTTTTTGTGTATTAGTAATGGTTGGAGGTTAGTTGATAGGGATTGCATTGCATCTAAGGGTTGGTTGGATATCACATGCTAATGGAAATGAATGTGGATAAATATAAAAAGTAAGTTCTTATAACATAATCACGGATTAGCATCATTAAACCATTGAGAATTTTCATCTTCTATAATACATAATCACTTTGTTGATGATTAAATTCAGACCAACTAATCAACAATCATATAATCATCATCACAATCTAATACAGAAATAGTTTCATCTTAAAGAACAGTCAGAATGTTCAAACCCCTACCCTACTCCTTCCTTCTCTTCTCTGAAGTTCTTTAAATTCAGGTCCATCAAAATGAAGGCTATACACTACATGCTGGTTGAGGAAAAGATCCCATGTACTAGTGGCAGAAAATTGAAATTCAGCTGCCAAGGAATTTGGACCTACTTATGTATATGGGAGGGACATTCAACCTTGTGAGATTCCAGAACAAATCTTGCTGCTTCTACAGCTACCTGTCCATTGACATAGTGATGCCGGCAAACCGGCATGTAGACATCCCCTCCACCAATCAACTCGACCTGTTTCTCCTGTGTCTTCCTCAGAGTAAAGAATGCGCGCTTTCCACAGATTTCACATAGAGCAGTTAGTTTAGTTACAGTATCAGCAAGGGGTATTATATCAAGGACAGAACCAAAGCTCCTCCTGCCAATAAATATGTAGACACACAATTAGCATGTACTTCTTGGCACTATAACTTCCAACCATAGCAACCTTGATCCTTATCTTAAAAGGATAGGAACATTTGAAATTAGAAATTCTAAGTAATAATACCTCAAATAGTTACCATCAAGTCCTGCAACTATCACTGTTTTGCCATCATGATCAGCGGCTTCACGGCAGAAGTCATACAGGTCTTCAAAGAATTGAGCTTCATCAATACCGATCACATCCAACTGTCATTAACTATTATTTGTTAGGATAAAAAACAAAATAAAACCCTAACATTCAAGCAGTAAACTGGTATCGGGTAAGCCGATAAGAAGCCTTAGATGGTAAAAGTATGATACCTTCTCGTAAGCCTCAATTCCAAACTTCTGCTTGAATGATGATAAGTTAGTTAGGGCCCAACACGGTAATTTTGCACCATCATGTGTAACAATTGAATCCAATCCATATCTTGTATCCTTGCTTGATTTAATTATTGCCACATTTCTGCGAAAGAGGATGGTTTATTAATACTTAGAATCTGCAGAAAAATACATCATCGTAAACTCCACATAGATGCAAGTACACCCAAAATTCTGTACTCATTATGCAAGATTGTCAGCACTACAAGGCACAATTGGGGTCTATAAAATTGAATGTTATCAAATAGAATCTACCTAGTCTTCAACTCATCATGTTCATATGAAAATCAGGATTCTCACAATGCAATGCCTTGAAAATCCTTGTAGAAGATAAAGGAATTAATCTGGGAACTTTCATCATGGGTGATAACCAAAAGGCAAAATCAGACAGTATTCCTGGGAACTCACTTCCAATATGAAAATATTCCAGTAAATGCTTCAACTGACTCGGTAATGGCATCAGTTGAGGCACAATGCTTGCTTAATAGCATGGAAAAGGAACCAGAATTTGAAGACTGAACCAGTCAACCAGCTAGTAAAAACAGAACATATGTCTGCTATGTATGCTTCCAAGAGAACACAGTGATCCAAAGAAACATAGCTTGGCAAATGCATAAAACCAAAGGAACATTATTTCCATGCTGCTACAGAATATATGGCCATTTGTTTCACTTCCACTTCAAATCCAGAACCTGCAATTAGGCAGCTTTGTTTGCAAGACAAAGCATTGTTTAAATGCCAACATCATGATGTCCATTTCCATCAAGGCAAATCCAAATTATATTCAATGTTTCATTGCATAATGTATGAGTATATCAGTTTCCACTTGAGTCAGGAATATAACCAGCATCCTTTAAGATACAGGTGATCTCTCTAATTACCTGATAAATCTCATCAGCTTGTTGATGAGATTTATCACCTTTAAAGAAGCAATAAACCTCACTTTGTACCTCAATCCTGCTATAACCAGGCTCCTTCATCATCCCTGATTCTCTCATTGTAGATCTAACTTCCTCAACATTTTCCCACAAGCCAGAAGAGGCATAAGCATTTGACAAGACAGTATACTTTCCAGCATTTACCCGTTCAAATTCAAAAAACTTCTTTGATGCAATATTCAATAATTCTACATCACCATGAATCTTACAGGCCCCAAGCAAGGCACCCCATACGACTGAATGCTCTTTACAAGGAGACTTCAGAACAAAATCATAAGCCTCTCTTAATTTCCCAGCACGCCCTAAGAGGTCGACAATTGCCGCATAATGTTTTCCTTGTGGCATAATTCCATAATCTCTTATCATTGATTGAAAATATTTATGCCCTTCATCAATTAAACCACCATGGCTACAAGCAACCAAAACTGCAAGAAATGTAACATAATTGGGTCTGAAGCCTTCAGATAGCATTCTCTGAAAAGAATCTAAAACTTCCATTACCCTTCCATGCTGACCATATCCAGATATCAGAGTACTCCAAGTAATTGTATTTCTACTCAAACATTTCTCGAATAGCAACCGCCCGTCACAGATACAACTGCATTTAAAATACATGTCTATCAATGCACTGTTGATCACTACATTTTCTGTAATTTGAGACTTGATCATGACAGCATGAGCTTGCTTCCCAGGTTCCAATGCTGCCAGAGTTGCACAGGCTCTAAACACCGATGCAAAGGTATACTGATCTGGTCTCAAACCAGCCTGTCTCATCCCACAGAAAAACTCCAATCCGACTTCTTCAAGGCCTTTCTGAACATATCCAGCCACCATTGCATTCCATGGAATTAATCCTTTGTCAGCCAAATTATCAAACAAGAAGCTTGCAGTTTCTAGATATCCTGACTTTGCATACAATATCAGCAATTTGGTCTTCAAATATTCGTTGGGAACAAATCCAACAACAATCATTTGTGCGTGTATTCTTCTGCCTCTCTCATACTGTTTCCAGAAAATACATTCCTGAAGCAACAGAGAATAAGTCCTTTGATGCACCGGCAACCCTGTTCGGCACAACAGCCCAACTGCCTCAGTCAATCTCCCAGATACACATAAACCTTTTAAAACATTATCCAAGTAAGGGTCGGTTCGGCGTGGCTTGACCTGAAAGCTGAGAATACCTGAGCTGTGACTATCACAACCATGGCATTCAAAAGAATAACTAGTCTTGTTTCCATTCAGAACCAAGTCACAAACTCAACACATAATGCTTTGGCACCACCACAACTAGAATTTTCTATTTTTTTTTTCACATTTTTCTATCTAAAAGCCTAAACTAAGTTGAAAATGAAATAAATTTCGGATACCGTTGGTTTAAACAAAGAAAGTTAAGGAGAGAATAGAAATAGAGTTTACTTGCTGTTGGCAGATTCTGACTGAATCCGACGGAGGAGAGTGGTGGTTTTGCCGGCGAACATGGGGCCCACTATGACGTGGATTTCACCGGACGGGGGGCGAGTGGGTTCCGTTTGCAAGGTCCGATTTTGAGCTCTGGAAAGGAAGGAATTAGATGAGAAAGGCGTTGCCTTGAGGCTTGGGAATGGAAGCTGTTGCGAGTTATTGCGGAAGATGGTGTCATGGGGGCGTGAGAAGAGAGAGAAAGGAGAGGTTTTGGGAAGATGCGGTGATAAAGCTGAGAACTTTGGGTTTAGAATTGACTTCATGATTCTCTCTCTCTCTCAATGGTGCTCAGGGGGAAACAAGGGTTTAAGGGTTTTGCACCTTTGGTGGCTAAGGAAGGGGGTAATAAGGTAATTATCCCATCATAAATTTATTTATTTTTTTAATTGTGTATGTATTTAACAAATAAATTCGCTTATATATTTTACTTACATAATAAACATATCGTATTATTTTTATATTTTTATTCATATAAGAATGTAAAAAATACTTGCGTAATTCTATAATACATTTAACATGTGCTTTAAATATTTATTGTTATTTAAACTTAACTAATAACTATAAGTTAAATTGGTTAAAAGTGTGATTATTTTGTGTGTTAAAAGTGTATAAAATTGGTCTATTATATAACATTGCATGATAAAAGGTAGACGATCTTTTTTTTGTGTTCTGAAAAATACCAAAACAATTGTCTTTTATTTTATTTTATTTTGTGGTAATTTTGGGAGAGTTTCACTATAGTTAAATTATCCAAATCAAGTGTACGTTAATTAGTTTAAAAAATTAGGCAAATGAATTACTATTACTATTAAATTAGTTTTTTTATTAATTAGATAACGATCTTTTAGCCTATGTTTGATTTTGAGAGCAAACATAAGACAAAACACTAAAAGTAATATACAAAAAATAAAAATATAAAATTAATATTTTTATATTTTATTTGGTAATAAATAAAAATAAATTATAAAAGTTTAATTTATTATAATTTTTTTATAAAAAATAATTAAGAAAAAAAATATAACAATAAAAATACAAATATTAAAATTTAATAAAAATAATAAAAATAAAAAATAAATTATATCTTTTGTTAGTATTTTTATATTTTTTTATTAAAAAAGATATATAATATAATAATTTAATATCTTTAAACACAATATCCTTATTTATATTTTATCTATCGAACATAATTTTATATTTTTATATTCCTATCTTAATATTTCATATCTATAAACAAACATAATTTAAAAAATGATCATGTTTTCACTTAAAGCTAGTATTTAAGAAGTCAAAATTGAGCTATGGGAGTTTATTTATTTTGCTTTAATTGAATTTGATCCTAGTATCCATTAAGATTGGAGCATACTTTTCTTGATTTGATGGGCACTTTAAGAGTTGTTAATGGAAATTGAGTGAGAATAAACCTAGTGTTACTTTCATTTGAAAGGAGGTAATATAGTGTGTGTTTGGATTGCAGTTTGTTAAATTAGAGTTTAAATAAAATTAATTTTATATAATTGATTTTGGATAGAAGTAAGTCTGTGTTAATATAATTTATGTTGGACAACTTTATATTAAAATTGATTTCGATAAAATAAATATTGTTTGAATAATATTAGTTAAAATCACTTATAGATAGATAATTATTTAAAAGAACATGATATTAAATTATAATGTTATTTTTTTATATATGTTTAATTTTCTCTTTTATACTTTTTTTTATATATTTTTTATATAATATATTTTTAATACTGTTAGTACTCTTTTTTAATACGTTATAATTTTTAACTATTATTATTATTTATGGTTAATTTTTTTGTTTAATTTATTTTACCTAATGAGATTAATAAATTCTATTATAAAAAGATAATAATAAATATAATACACAAAAATTATAACTATACAAATATATAATGTCAAATAAAAAATTAATAAAAAATATAAATAATAAATAATAAAAAAATTCATATAAAGAAAGAAATAATAAGAATTCTATAAATAATGCAATAACATGTATAAAGAATAAAGTTGGTAAAAGAAAAATAAATGTTGAAAATAATGACTAAAAATACATTAGTGTAGTAGAAAAGTTAGAAATTATTACCTTTTGTAAACGTAATTTTAATAATGATGTTAGATCTTAAGCAAAATATTAAATATAATTTAGAAATATATATTTTATATTAAATATAATAAAAAGACTTAATTTAATTTTTATTTTTTAATCTCAATATCTTTTTCAAATACTACTTTATAATCTTAATCTTGCACAATTTTATATATTTTGAACAAAATGATCTTATATTGATTTTTAAAGTTATAAAAAAAATCAATCAAATTTGGAATAAAGTTAAAAGATTGAACTAAAAAATATAGTTAAATGATTTCATATTAAAAGTAAGTTTTTTGGCCAGCAGAATAATAAAAATTATTATGATACTAAATTGGGGGCTAGAAGTAAAATATAATTTTTGGGTTATTAGAAAACCCAATTCACCTAATCAGTTCCACTCTTGTTATTATTAGGTCAAATAATTGTTTTATCACAAAGTAATGCATACTTTAAAAAGAGAAATGAAAAAAAGAATATATTGGAAACAAACTAACATGGATGATACTGTTTGTTAATTAATAGAAGAGGATTCATGGTTTGCACAACCTTATCTCCAACTCAAACATGAGTCTAAATTGTGATCAATCATAGTTGGCTTATGGCTGTAACCAATCATTTATCCCATATTATAGTTGCATCTGATCTAATATGACCAATTTAGAGTCATTGTTATATCCCTTTATTAAGATTTAATATCCACCTTATCACAAAACATGGAATCAAGGAAACATTTGACCCCTCTCCTACATTATTACCCCCACATGGTGGTCAATTATGCAAAATTGTATATATAGCTGGAAAAGGAAAAAAAATTAACAAAGTTATTATTATTTATTATTATGCACGGCATATTGATTCCAAAACCTTGCAGCCACCCATTTTATTTTACCACCAATCCAAATTATCTAGACTATGTTCACGAGGTATAAGCTTCATTTAAAATTTGTGTCAATGTCAATTTCATGTATAACTTCCTTTTTTTGTAATAAAAAAAAAATTCTTATCAATGTTTAAATATTTAATTTTAATAATTTTTGTTTTTATACTTTGGGTTGAAAGGAACCCATTGTCTCCTTGTGGTGAAGACCAAGGACCGACCTAGGTTAGAGAAAAAGAGGGTATTTGCCTTCACTGAATTATGAAATTTGATAATAATTATATATGAATGAATATATTTGATTTTATTATTATATTATCTTTGTCTTCATATTAAATTATAAATGAATTTTTTGAGAATTATTTTAAAAAACATATTTTGTTAAATTTAATTTAATATCAAAACTAAAAATAAAAAATAATAAGTAGTGATAATATTTTTTTAAAAAAATAGTTAATTAGTTAATTATTAAATTGATGCTTAGTTTTTTAAATATAAGTGAAATTTTTATTTTTTTTTCAAAAATTAGTTGAAATAAAAAATATATTATTTATATATTAAATAATAAAAAATGATAAGAAATTGACTTTTAGTCATTCAATATTAATTATTTTTTTAATTATAAAATTGTCAATTTTTTAGAGATTTAAAAGGTATAAATTTTAAGATAAAGATAATTTAAAAAAATTGATATTGATTAAAATTAGTTAAAAAAATTAATTTCTTAATTAAATTCTAATTCATATTCTTTGTTTTAACTCTTATACATAATTATTATAAATATAAGTAAAATTATTACTATATATATATATATATATATGATTTTAGTTTTAAATTATAAATATTTTTTGTGACTTTCAAATTATAAATATATTGATATTCAATAAAATTTATTTTAGTGTATTTTTGCCCTTACTGTACAATTTTTTTAGATCCCTTGCTAGTAAAGGGTACGTAGTGAATATTAAGATAAATGTATAGTATATATTAAATTATTAATACTCAAACATCTCACCAGTCACCATTGACCAAACAACCTTTCTCCAACTTACTCTTACAAACACACTCAATAGGCAAATTGGATTACTTGTAGTGCAACTATAACAATTTTTGTCAATTAAAAGGATCAATTAAAATTATTTTTTATAAAAAATATCCAAAAATAGTTTTAGTGTATTTTTTATATATTTATTAAAATAAAAAATTCAATAACTTGTACTAATAATTATTTTAACATGTGATCTAAAAATATTTATTAGTATTAAACCTTTAAGGATTTAACTTACATACACCTATCATAAAGACACATGTTAAAGTTATTATTGATATGTCATAAAAAAAGTTACTATTGATAAAAAAGTTTTTATTTTTATTTTAATAATATATAATAAATATATTGAAAATTAAACTTTATCTCTTTTCTTATAATTTTTTAATTAATAATTTTAATATATACCTTTAGGATATATATTAAGTAAATCCTTATTATTATTATTATTATTATTAAGACACTTATAATAATTTGAGTTTTAATTTGAAGATTATCTGTCTTACCATATTAGTAGAAAAAAGCAAGTATAAATTTGCGTGAGTATGACAAGAACATTAATGGGCGAGGAATGATGCATTTTTGTAAGGACATGTCTGTCCCTCTCTCCAACTATGAAAATAGAAATAAATAAAGTCTGAGAATTTCAGTTTTCAATCACTTATTCTCTTTGTGGGGTGCCTCTCATCCAATTCCAATCTATAACCCTCTTCATTCCCACTCAATTACCAGGTTCCTGCTATCTCATTCTGTATTCTATCATCGCCTCCACTTTGTGTTCTTTTCAGCTCTGTTTTCTGTTATTTTTAATTTAAATTACCTACATTTAGTGATGTATATATCATATGATATACAGTTACTTCTTATTATTAAATATAATGATCTTACTACAAAGTAGTTAATAAAAATATTTAAATTTAAATTTAAAATGTGTCTCGAGTTTTTATTTTTTTTCTCAAAATGATTTAATATAATCAAGATAAAATCTAACCTATCTCCAGCTGCTTTTCACTCTTTTTGGTCTCATTTACGACATTCTTCCTCACATCTCTCAGATTGTTTTTGTTTTTGATTTTCTTTTATCTCAATTTAATATTTTAATCATTTAATTAAGCTATCAACTCTTAGATAGTAATATTTTTTTTTTCTTTTTAAGACAATAATTTTGTTTTGATATAGTTGAAGAAATAAGAATTTGTTTCATTTTAACTCGATGCAGTCCTAAAATAAGTATATTTATTTCTATGTTGCATTGCATTTTATTATTTTTATTTTTCTAAGAGTACATTTAGTTATTTTAATTAGGTTTAATTATCTTGTTAGTCCTTCTAGTTTTACCAAATTTTTAATTAAATTTTTATATATTTTTTTAATTAGATTCCTATACTGCTTTTAATTTTATAATTAAGTCCTTTATAGCGTAAAAAATGTTAGAGTTAACTGAATATTTGTTCGCAAATTAAATGTATTCATAATTAAAACCTAACTACGTCTTTAATTGCATATATTTTAGGAGAAATATTCTATTAATTTTAACATTTTTTATATAAAAAGAGTTTAATTACAAAATTAAAAACGGTATAGGAATCCAATTAAAAAAAAAAAATATAAAGACCTAATTAAAAATTTAATAAAATTATAGAAACCAACAGAGTAATTAAATCTTTAGTTTATTTATGTTATATCAAATTTAGTAAAAAATGTTAGTACTATATATGTTATATCAATAGTAAATTGAATCTAGTTTATTCGATTTATTACTTCTGCCACATATACATGTAAATCAAATTTAGTTAATTCGATTTAGTACTAATACATATTATTGACATTTACTATTTTAAGTTAATTGTTATTAACTTTAAAACATAAATGTGAATAAGAAAATATCTTTATTTGAATTCAAATAAAATATCAAAAAATCAAAATGAATAAGAATAGAAAATTTTTGTGTTTTAGACTTTTAGTTCAAATTCTAGAAAATTTATATTTTTATAAACTTATGAATGTAAAACGGAATATTAACCGATTTTTAAAAATTCATTAAAAATCATTATTTAACTCATTAGCATCTAAAAAATTATTACTAGAACTTTTGATGTTGAAAAAATCATTAGCATCTAAGGTAGCATAAAAGTTAAAACAAATTTTTTCAGAATTAAAAGTAACAGATATCTATATAATATATAATGACTAACTATATTTATACAATATGTAATTTAAAAAATAATTAAAATACTATATCAATTAAATTATCATTTAATTTATAAAATTAAGTATAAAACTTATTTTTTGATGTTTTTATGCTCTGAACAATCTAAGTTTAAGTTAGAAGTAACGTTGTCAAAGAAATAAGTTCTATACTTAATTTCAAAAATTAAATAATAATATAATTAATATAATATTTTAATTATTTCTCAAATTACATATTGTATAATATATAGTTGGTCATGATATATTGTATAATTATTTGTTGTTTTTAACTCTGAAAAAATTTAAGTTTTAACTCCTATGCTACTTTATAGAGTTATATTTTATATTAATATTTTTAACATCAAAAATTTCGGTAATAATTTTTAGATGCCAATGAGTCAAATAATGAATTTTAATGAATTTTTGGAAATCTTTTAATGTTCTGTTTAACATTCATGAGTTTATAAAAATCTAAATTTTCTGACATTTGAACTAAAATACAAAAATTGAATTTATATTCTTATTCGTTTTGATTTTTTTATTGACATTTATGTTTTAAAGTAATATATGTCAGTAATCTATATCAGTACTAAATTGAATCAACTAAATTCGATTTATATTAGAAAATTCGATTTACTACTTTTGCAGTATATACACGTAAATCGAATAAAGTTAATTAAATTTATTATTGATATAACATATATAATAAATCGAATTTATTTGATTTAATTTACAATAAAAAAATACAAAATAAATTTAGTTGATTTGATTTATATAAAAATAAAATCGAATATATATATAAACTATTTTATTTTAAGATGTTTATGTAATATTGATTTCTATTTGATTTGTTTACCTAATTTATGAGGGCAAATGAATATCACGGATCCCATTTAATAATTATCCTAGTGAAAAAATAAGGAATATAAGGACATTCCATCAAAATTTATCCTTTTTATCAAATTGAGAAAAGAAATATCTTAGAGCCATTGTGGTGATGAAATTGTAGAGAGCCTAAGGTTAGTTATGCACATGCATTTGTTCAAAAATATATAGTAATGATGTTTTGGTTCATGTAGCTGTTGTATTATTCTGCGGATGAGTGGTTGCACAAGCAATCCCTTCTGTCACTGGCACATAACATAACCCTACTTTATTTTTATTTATTTCTTTAATTTGAAAGTTGATGCAAAGGTGTATATGTAGAGCAACCACTCATTTTTTTTTTTAATTTTGCTTACATTAATGTTTGTGCCTATCCCACTTCCACTTCACCGATTCCATTGATTTTTTTCTGCTTCACCTCAAAATTCATGTCCTTTCCCAAAATGTTCCAATCTGTCAAATTTTTTTGCATCATCACATCACAACCGTTTGATTTATCTACATCTTGTTTCCTTTGACCTCAAGAAATAGTAAATACTAGAATATGTCTGTTAGCTTCCAACTTCCTACCCAATATTGTTAGCTCAAATTGGTAGTCTAGCTTTAGGGGCAAAAAAAAAAAGTAAATTAGTCTTGAACAATACTATTGTATAAATGGATAAACATAGGGGGAAAGTGTAAAATGAAATTGAATAATATTTTGGTGATTATTATAATAGGATAGGACGTGCAAGAACAAAAGATGACATTACTAAATACTTTTAATTTTTGTTTTTTTGGTGAAATGGGGTTCACACCTACAAAGACTAAAATACAAAATAGTAGTAAACTTAGAGTAATAAATAAAAAATAATATATACAAAATGGAAATATATGGGGCAAGTTGTAATTTCAGAATGTTATAGAATCTATAATCTAATCTCCCCATTTTCTTCGCTATTTGTGCTAAGAATACTTTTAACGTGGAGCCCACTTACTTTCTCCTTTCATCCTCTGGTTTTTTTTCATCTAAGCTTGAGAAAATTGGAAAGAAATAATTGTTTTTGTTAATATAATAATATATACATAATATAAAATTTTTTTATATATCATTACATCAAAATTAATATTAGTAATTAATTAAAAATATAAAATTACTAATATACATAAAATCTTAAATTCAAACCGGTATTATTAATGTACCCAAAAAGAGCTAAATAAAGCAACAATAGTAAAATTTTTAAACTTTAATATATTGAATGTAATAAATTTATAATTTTTCTAATAACTTAAATGGCATTTTTCATTTTATGATATTCCAATTTTATTCTTTTATTTTAGACGTCAAAAAAGAAATGATTTTTATTTTCATTTTTTGTGCCCATACCAATTATGTGTGTTGTGTGTGATGCACAGCTTTCAGCCTTTCACAATTCAGAAATCATAATTCGATACATACACACATATATATACACACCATTGCTGGAACCAAAGCCATAATTTGCAAACGCAAAAAAGAAAAACAACAAAAGGGAAAAAAAGAAGGAGGGCCTCTCGCCCTCTCTAACTTATTCATGCTTTCTCTTGGATCTTAGATTCCCATCAATTTTCCTCTTCTGGGTTGTCTTCATTTGGTAAGCTTTTTTCTTCATCTTCACAACTTCATCACCCATTTTTGCTTTTCTTCTTGTTCAGCTCCACTCATCTTCAAAGTTCGATTCTTTTTGCAATTTTGGATTCTGGGTTCATCCTTTTTTAATGATCGGTGATGAAAAATATAGTGCTTTTTCATGGATGCAACTTCTGCTGCAGTTTTCTAACTTTTGTGTGTTGAACTTTTTTATTTGGACTCAATCAGCATTATGTTGCCATGCTTTTGACGATTGTTGTTTCTTACCGTGTCTGAAATGAATATGAAGTTTTGTTTTTTTATTCTATTTTTAGTTTTTTTTGTGTGTGTGTTTTTCTATGGATGTTATGAGTTACTAATTAGATCAAATCCAATCCAATATATCGTTTTATATATTTTGTTGTTACTGCTTTTTGTATATGCGTTTCAATGTTTGTTACATAAGAAGAATAATGCATTTTTTAAAGATTTTTTTCATTATATATATATATGGGGTTAGAGATAGAATTTGATTGGGAAGAGTGTGGTGAAAAGTGCAGAATGGAAATGGACCCTGGCAGTGGCAAGCTTTTCATTGGAGGGATTTCATGGGACACAAATGAAGACCGACTCAGACAATATTTCCAGGGGTTTGGTGATGTCGTGGAAGCCGTGATCATGAAGGATCGGACCACCGGGCGTGCCCGTGGCTTCGGCTTTGTTGTTTTTGCTGATGCTTCTGTTGCTGAACGAGTTGTTATGGAGAAACATGTCATTGATGGAAGAACTGTAAGTTTGCCTGTCTCTGTTTATATGTGATTATGTTTTTCCCAATGTGCTTGTGCTTAAAGGTTCACTGTTGTATTGCTTTCTGTTGTGGCAAAATGAATCAAGATGCTTCTTCCTCACAATGATAAAGGATTCAGGCAATCAGATTTATTAAATCGGATTATTGTGATTGTTGATGCATTACGATGCAACTTCAGTTTTAGAAGAGATTGTGATTTTGAGTTAGAAAGATTGATATTTGATTAGTATTAGAAGTTTGGTTTTGCTTTTTGTTAAATCTTTGAATGAGAATTCGCATTATGTGTTCGTGGTGGTGAAGTTTAGATGTTTGGCATCATATTTTAAGAATGCAGATTTGTTGCATTTGGACACGATTTGATTCCTAATCTAGATGAACAGATGCTTGAGCTGTCACATCGTTTTGTAGTTTACATCATTGAATATTTTTTCCCTTTATTCCTTGTGTCGAAGGCTAAATGTTGACAAGTTAATGGTAGGAATTAATGCGAATAAGCATGGAGAAGATTGAGTCTTGATTCTAAATATGCATTCTACTACACATTTTTCTTAAATTCAATTCCTGATCCATGATCTTTGTTATTTCAATAATGCCCCTCTTAATTATTATTTAGTAACATGATCTTGAATTGAATTCTGTTGTCACTTATTCGACATGTAGGTTGAAGCAAAAAAAGCTGTCCCCAGAGATGACCAGAATGTTTTGAACAAAAGCAACAGCAGTAATCACAGTTCACCTGGTCCTACTCCATCCCGTACGAAGAAGATATTTGTCGGAGGTCTAGCATCCACGGTTACTGAGAGCGACTTCAAGAAGTACTTTGATCAATTTGGAACAATTACAGACGTGGTTGTGATGTATGATCATAACACCCAAAGGCCCAGAGGTTTTGGATTCATCACCTATGATTCGGAGGAAGCAGTTGAGAAAGTTCTATACAAATCTTTCCATGAATTGAATGGTAAAATGGTTGAGGTTAAGAGGGCTGTACCAAAGGAATTATCTCCAAGTCCAAGCAGAGGCCAGTTAGGTGGATATAGTTATGGTCTTAGTAGAGTTAGTAGCTGCCCCAATGGTTTCATTCAGGGATTTAATGCAAGTGTAGTTGGAAGGAATGGACTTAAATTAGATGGAAGATCGAATGCTGTTACTGCTGGCCATAGTGAATATCCTCTTTTCGGCCATAGTTATGGAACAGGACTCAACTTTGAGCCACCATTGACCCAAAATGGAACTTCAAACTTTACTTCTACCTTCATAGGGCGAACAATGAACTCTTCGTTCGGTGGTAGTCCAAGCAGGTACAGCAATGCCATAGGTTATGCTGGTGCAAATGTAGGCAATAATTCGGCCATGAGTTCTACAAGTCAGAACTTGTGGGGAAATGGGAATCTTAACTATGCATCTAACCTTACAAATTCTGATTCTCTTTCTGGTTATCGGAACGAAAATTCAAGCATGGCTTCTTTTGGTAGTATAGGACCACTTTGGAGTTCCTCCCTTGGAACAGATCAAACTGGAATTATCGGCTCCGGATATGGTAAGGGCAGTCTAAGTAGCTCTGGAGATGTGAATTTAGGGTCGAAAACAGTAGGTTATGGAAAAAATAGCGATAACATTGTTACGTCAGGTTCTTCATATTCCTTACCAAATGCCAGTTATGATGAGTCATACAATGTTGCTTATGATGCTGGGTCATTTTACGGGGACAGTATGTGGAGAACATCCCCTTCAGAATTAGAGGATTCCGGCTCTCTTGGCTTTGGCATTGACCATGCTGTTTCAGGCTTAATGCGCAAAAGCTCTGGCAGTCACATTGGAGCTTATGCTGTTGCCAACACTCAACCAAATAGAGGTAGTAATGAACTTCTCTTTAATAATAGTTTTAAAGTATAAAATTAGAAAGTCCTCATCGTTTAAGGTTTTTTCACAAGATTACAACTGAAGTTTGGGATTCCTTTTCTTCCCTGTCATCCTCCATATAGTGGATGTTTTGTCTACTAGATCTTGTCAGTGACGTTTGGATATTAATAAGAGTTTGAGTATTAAGATACCATGTTGAAAAGCATCTGTTCTAAAAGCTTTTGCTGTTAACTAGAGGTACAAGGGTACTTTGAAATTGAGATGTAGATAATGCACAAACCCACTATGTTCTGCTAAATCTCAACTTATTTTATGTCAAAGAACAGAGATATCAAGGATCAAACTTTAGAATATTTTGGTTATAGAGGCTCTAGTACCATGTCGAGATTGTGGGCGTCAGGAAAGAAGAAGATAGAGAATAAAGGCCATATTACCTTGTTATAATATGATGCAACTACAAAGCATCAATTCCTTTATTAGTGATGGCAGAATCCTTAGCCTACTCTTAGATATGATATTAACTTTAAACATGTGCTTCAAATTGCCATTTGAAATATAAGCGTTAGACTCTTGAACTTTCCTAGTGCAATGTGAACAACTATGGGATATAATAGAACATGCACTATGGAGCCATTTATACTCATGGGAATCCAAGTTGGAATTGTAGTGTTTGTGATTACCTTTATGCTTAACTTGTTATTTATTCCACAAAAAACTGAACTCTTTTTTTTTTCTTGCTTCAGGAATTGTTGCCTAGGAAGGTTACACCAAGAAGTTAAAAGATTTCAGTGAATTATGTCTGGTGCAGAAGGCAAATGAATTCGGAAAAGCTTAAAAATTAGTGCTTCTAAAAAAATCCATAGAGCTTAGTTGGTTGCAAATGTTGAATAGCTTGCAAAATACATACAGCACTTAACAAAGGGCTTGAGTGAAACATAGGTTTTTTCTTTTTCTTTGGGATTTTGAGAGAGACTTGTAATCAGCATTCAGCAGCAGGTTATGGAGTTTGTCAAGAATGTTCATATGGCAGTCACAGAGCAGCACACACAAAAAAACAAACAGGCCTACTTTACCATTATTGCATAGTGTCTTTCTATTTCGTTCTCTTTTTCAGTGTGATGATCTCTCACAGTTTATAAGAGATACAGGGTTGATTTGTCTGTGGATTACTGAATTTTATTATCAAGGGA
The DNA here is from genome assembly GCF_003086295.3 of Arachis hypogaea. NCBI lineage: Eukaryota > Viridiplantae > Streptophyta > Magnoliopsida > Fabales > Fabaceae > Arachis > Arachis hypogaea. Next base: position 6,337,737 of record NC_092039.1, on the reverse strand, counting down.
TTTTCATCTGAGTTCACTTAATAATAATTGATTCATCTACTACCCATTTTTTTTAAAATCTTGGATATTTTGCCTCAAGTCTTTCCATACTTAGACAACAATCCTTTTTCAGTAATGTAAGCTTCATTTCATGATGCTTTTGAAACTAAGTACAAACTATTTGAATAAAAGTTTTGTTTGTAGTTTTGATAATTATACAAGTTCATTAAAAGATGTGTTGTTTAATCACTTTGCACAACAAGTAGGGCAACCTATCTTTGTTAGTTATATTTCTCCAGAATTTTAATCATTTTCAAATCAAATGTGTGTCTTAGAATCCGTTTGAGAAGCTTTAAAAATAACTTTGTTGAGCTTTTGACTTATGAAAAGTAGTAGTATTAATGTCGGGTACAATTTTTTAAATCAAATTGTAATCTTTTAAGAAACTATTTAGGAGTTTATAAAAAAGTTAAAAAAATAACTTCTTTAATAATAAAAATTTTTTTATCACATTTTTTTTAAAATAAATATTTTTAAAATTAAAAACTTAAACACAAATAATTTATTTATAAACTACTTTTAATATAATTATTTATTATTTAAGTTATTTTTTTAAAAATAGTTTAATTAAGCTATTTCCCTAAACTGATCCTAATGGCTAAAGTTATAAATAAATAACAAATTTTTATTGTTAGTCTCTTTAAACACTTTAAACAAATAATGTTATATTATTTGTAAACTAGATAAATTTTAATACTTTATTTTGTTATGTTTTGTATGATTGGTTACCATCTTGTTAATTGGGTCAACTATATTTTTTTAAAAAAATCAAATGATTACTTAATATTTTTTACAAAAAGAAAAACAAATAACTTAAAAGTAATAATCGTTATTTTATTTATTATCACTAATAATAGGTCATTTTTTAAAAAGGGTTATATTCCTTATTTTATTCGGAACGCATTAGCAATTTAGCATTTGTTTAGTTAATCTTATATCTTAATTACTTTATTATCTAAATATTTTTCTCTTATATAATTAAAAGTAATAATATGCTTACCAGATTTTACTTCAAGTTAATGGGCTTGAGAGGGTCAAAAGTCAAAACAAAGAAAGAAGTTAACAAATTAAGGATGGCAATGTGGAAAACAGAAGACAAATCCCATTTTCCACCTCATGTCTTGAAACTTCTCATCTACGCTATGGGGGAAAATTCCTTGTCATCCCCAATTCTCATAGAAATTACCTTTTTCAATAAAAATTAATATCAACTATTAACATTAACTAAATCAATTGCTATGTATATAATATTATTAGAGTGAGTTTGTGTTTATAAATATGTTATTGGTACCCAATGCCATCAAAGTCAAGATGGCCGAGTTGGTCTAAGGCGCCAGTTTCAGGTACTGGTCCGAAAGGGCATGGGTTCGAATCCCATTCTTGACATTTTCATATTTTATTTCTGGTCTTTTGTTATTATACCCAAACAACAACTTAGGCAAACAATTAGAATTTGGGAATTTGATTTCCCCAACAAATCCACAACAACGTTGCTTCAGTTATTATACACAAAATATAATAACTTTTTGTGGTGTTGGTTGTTTAAACATATTAAATATCTGTATTGTTGTAATACATAGGTTTTTAAAATCTATGTGAGGATATATATGCTATTAATATAATTAAATTGACAAGATAAATTATATATATATATATATATCGTCTTCAAATATTTATATAAAGTATAACTAATAAAAAAGATGGATTTTTTCTGGTGTTGGTTGTTCAAACGTGTCAAATATCAGATTATATTGCTGTAATACATAAATTTTTAAAATCTATGTGAGGATAGGTCATGTGATGAGTTAGTGTGACTTTCATTGATATTAAATTATTCTCAATATATTCTATCTTATTTAATCACTCTCAATTATCAATTTTACGTAAAATTGATTATATCTGAGTTCTACCATTATTTTTTGGAAAAAATTGAGTAACCAAAAAATTTCAGCCATAATTAGCCAAAATTTTCTATAATATACTTCATTTATATCATTTAATAACAGTTTTATTTTTTAGCCCACTCTCTTATCATTCTACTTATCATTCCACTTATCATATTCTTATCAACTCCACTTATTAATAATATTAATTATAATATCATATCCTTTACTATTAAACATTCTTATAATTAATACTTAATATTTTCTTTTATAATTTGATTTTTATATTTATGAATAAAATAAAAATGATTATATGACATTAATTATCCTAAGACACACCTAATAGCATATATAGTTCCTCTGGTATGTTCATATAAAGAATAATAATAATAATAATTAATAACGGTTATGATTTATCATTGTAATTGATTCATACTTTAATCTTTTGCCTAATAGAAATACGATAATATCACATAAATTCAATAATTGTAATTGATTATTATTATCATATACGCTTTTTTATTTTATTATTATTATCATTATCGTTTTTTATTGTAATTAATTTTTTATTTTGTGAAGTCATTTATCATCATTCAATGGAGAGATACAAAATCTGCTACTCTAATATGATTTTGTTTCCGTTGATTCAATTATTTTATTCAAAATTCACAACTCTAATACCATTACAAGCACAATTAGAATAGGTCAAGAAATTTTATAAGAAATAATCTTTATCATTACAAATAGTATGGCATTTTGAATTCGACCTTAATACGGTATCTATAGTAGAAAGTGTTGAAGAATTTGAACTACAGATGGACTCACCCGACGAGGTTATTGCCAGTTAATCAATTTTTGAGAATATGAAAAACTACACTAGCTTTGATGAGGTATGATAAAAATTGTTTTAATTTTTTGTGTGTGTTTTTATGTGCATTTATAATTATATTGTACTAACTAAGTTCATACACATAATAACATCCATAATTACATACAAATAATATCTATAAATTAAATTCATGTTTATTAGATATTACATCCATACACATATCATTTTCTAGTTATTGTATAAGTAACTATAAAATTAATACAGATGTTTTTAAATTCTATCATAATTGAATTTAAAAAAATATCAAATTCTTAAATTAATTTATTCAATTGATAAATTTACTCGTAATATCCATAGATTCATACACATAACATCCATTATTTCATGTTAATAACATCCATAATTTGTATTCATAGTATTCATAATTTCATACCTATATGATGTCTATAATTAATAAATTTTTGTAATTAATATTATCAAATTTTAAACTATACGTCTTATTGTATTTTTCAAATTATCTCATATGTGTACTAATAGGTCATGATTTTAATATTTTTATTTAATATTCATATGTATGCTTATTTATTGATTTTAATATATTAATTATTTTTAAAAATTTATTTTTTAATTTTTGTTTATATTTTATGTTTTATTTTTTAATAGTCTATATGTAAAATATAAGTTGTATAGTAGAAGTTGTTAAAAAATTTTAATTTAATTTTCATAATTTTTACAGAGAATTATTGTATTTTAATAGATAATAATGTGATTGAGAGATGTTAGGGATTTGATTTGGGAGAAACTGAAATTGATTTTGAAAAGAACATTAATGATTTTAAATATGTAGTAAAATAGTAGATGACAAGGAAAATAAGTGATAAAAAAGTGTATATCACTTACTTATCAAAAAAATGAGAATTTTTATGTAACATTTCGATATTGTAATTATTGTAGGTGGATGCATGATATCCTGAAATTTATCCTAATTATACATAGCACAATTAATTAGTACATTTTTATTGTTAATTTTTTACATTTACTCATTTGATTCATAATATAGTTTGTTCCGTGCATGCTTTTGCTACTTGAATAAAATTTTGTAAAGAGGAAATGTTTTTTTTTCCTTCTTTCCTTTTTTTTAATTTTATTTATTTATTTTTAATAAATTATATCCATAACATGAAGGACAATCTTGTAAAATAGGTACTTTGCCTCTAGTCCTCTACAAATTAGGGGTTGGTTTATTCCATTTAGACTTGTCATTTAAAATAAAAGTTCGGTTTATCTAAGAGATGTCTGCTGAGCTAAAAGGACCAATTCATTTGTTTTCTATCTAATAAGAAAATTTTTAATTCAAAAAATAAAGAAATTTAATTTTTTAATTAATTTTGAGCCAATTCTTTTCCTTTCTAAATACATTAATGAATTGGAGCTTGAGATATTTTAGTTAGAACTAAAAGATATTTGAGTGGGATTATTAAAAAAGTTGTTAAAAACATTTAAAAATTTAGAAGAAAATAAAACGAATGAAAAAAATTTAAACAGCTTAAATAGGACAATCCATTTATTTTACGAATTAATTAAATTGAGTTCGTTAAACACTATGTTCACAAATTTTTTTGAACCGAAAACTAACTCATTTAAAATGTTAAATGAACCGGCTCAAGATTCGGCCCATTTAACATACTACTAATTTATTGAGACAACACACACTTTTATTCTGACCAAAAAAAAAAAAAACACACACACACACACACTTTTGTTGCATATCTTCTCTTAAATCTCATTTTAATTTACTCCACCACACCTTAGCTTCCCTTTTAAAACTCAATCATGATCAAATTAATCTTTAATATTAGTTAAAGCTTGACTCTGGTTTAAGTCTAATTAAACATGACAATCACGAGAATTCATTTCTATACTTCTAGTCAAATTAATACCTTTTACAGTATCTATAATTTTTTTTTTCTTTCCCTCTAAATTCTCCTCATATATAATCTTATCCTCATTCTAAGTTCTAACAAGCCAAAACTAGTTCAAATTTACTGAGCATATATTTAAATTAAATAAATTTTAAATATTCAAACAAATATATTACTATTCGCCATTAATCTAATGAAAATTTAATAAAAGAAAGGATAGATTCACCTAAATTATAAAAAAAAATGAAAATAGAGGTACGTTACGTAAATAGGAATATAGTAGTCAACGTTTCGGAGATTACAACTTTGACCAGCATTAGTAACAAATCTTCATGGGATTGCCACAACGATTTAGAATCTGATGTGAGAGTGAAACAAACAAGAGCTATATAACTTCATGCGAAGTTGATAATTGAGAGTCGTTAGATAAAAATTTAGTCAAATTGATCAAATAATCTAACGACTTTCAGTTATCAATTTCACATGAAATTGACTGCACCTGAATTTTCATCGAATTATTATTATTATTATTATTATTATTATTATTATTATTATTATTATTATAGAGGTGACTCTCAACAATCAACATAGACTCATAACACAAAATTCTCAATTCCTCCAAGAGTAACATAAAATTTTTGTGACCTTTTTCTTTTCTAACCCTCTCTGGAGTGGAACTACTGTCTAACTCTTTATTCGGGGAATAAAGAGATTAATTATCATTATTGTTCAAAGAAACTTTAAGAAATATTAGCTTTGTTTTGGAATAGTCAACAAGGTCCTGGAGATATTAAAGGTTCCTGCGAATATTTTAGCAGTGTTCCTATATTGGTAACTATATATATATATAGATTTTCTTCTCTTTTGGCTTTAGCACTTGCCATTATTATTCGATTGATGTGTCTCTATAATATTCTTAGATATATTTAGCAAAAGTAAAGAATTTTGTTTTGTTGTCAAACCTAGATTATTCTTACCTTAATTATGGGATAAGTAACGGGTGGTGAAGCAAGTAAGTTCAATGAAAGGTTCTTAAATCTTAATTAATAAGATAAGAAATATGTTTTTTAGGCCAACAGGTAGAAGTTGATATCACCATCATCATAATTATAATAAATATGGTTTCTTTGGCATATGCCCATTGGCCGGCAGTTAAATTTTTTTGTTAAAAATCTACATCTTCGAATTTTCAAATTTTGCGCTACATGTTTTTAGCTCTACAAAAAAAGGGTTAATTATCGTCAAATTTATTGTCAGATTAATTAAATAAATCTGTCGCTAAATAGATTATCGTTAGATTTACTGTCATCTTATAGTTGACGGTATAAATGGCATTGAAAATCTCTTATTGACAAATTTTTTCTGTCCGACACTAATTACCGTCGAATTTTCCGTTGGTGTGTTCAATGGATTGTCGAGTCTGAGTTAATGATTACCGTTAAATTAATTCGATAATAACTTTAGTGCTATTTTGCTTGAAATGGTTCCAAAACTTACTATCGGATGAAGCTTTTTAATTTTAAATTTTTTTTGGCACAATTTAGCCACAACTAACCGCCAAATCAAATTAATTCTTGTTAACAAAATTGTAATCAGAAATCTAAAATTAGCAAAAAATCAACAAATTATTTTATTAAAAATAAATGATATGAGTACAATAAAATGTCACAAAAGTAGAGTAATGTATCCTAAACAAACAAAAATGCATAAAACCTTAACCCCTACAAATCCTGATAATCGTTGTCAGCGGCGGCAGCATCGTGGTCTCCCTGCTGAGGTGGCGAAGTAGGTGTTGTCGTCGGTGCCCTTCTACCAGCAGCGTCACCGCTGGAGCCAGCAACGCCGCTGCCTCCAGCGTGCATCTGCTGGCTGTACTCCTCCATCTGCTATCGCAACTGATCGAGCTGCTCCATCTTTTTTGTTAGGTCCGAACTGACGGCAACGCGTGCAAGAATTTTTCGATACCTCTGCTCAGATTGCTCCTGCTGGTGGTGAAACTCCTGTGTTAGCTTCTGCACCTCCTCCCTCAGGTCGATAACTTCTTGGGAATCCGCATGGCTAGTGGCAGAGGCAGAGGTAGAGAAAGTCGTCAATACGGAGGAGCGGAGGCCACTGACGAAGACAAGCCCAATCCGAAGTGGCAATTCTTGTGGGGAGGGGGGTTCAGAGGCAGTCTCACGCCAAATTCTGTCGGGATCCACGTCTGAAGTCTCGGAGTCGATTTCGTCGGCTCCACTAGGCGATTGATATTGCTAGGTCGACGGCAATCTCGCGCCAAATCCTGTCAGGATCCATGATTGAGGTCTCGGAACCGGTTTCGTCGGCTCCACTAGGCGGTTGAGATTGCTAGGCGGCCTCCAACCTCTGTTGATACTCCTCCTGCGTCACACACGTTAGTTGTGATTAGAATAATAGTTAAATAATTGACTTTAAACTAAATAAAATTGAAATTTAAGATTAATTTAAACTAACATAATGGACCGTTGACCACTCGTCATCAAATTTCTCCTTGTTTGCCTTCAAAATATAGGTATACTTGAAGGTCTCCGTCAGTGTCGCCTCACGATCCAACGACTTAGACTACAAATTAATATATCAATCAAACAATAAAATAAATGAACAAATTAAATAATGACAGAAAAATATGTATGAAGCAGAAAATTTTAATTCTAATTCCAAAAACGTAATTTTAATTTTTTTTATTTTACTGAAAATTTTATAAAAATTCGAATTTAGCTACTCTTTAAGGGTTCCATCCAAACCAAATATCCATTATTTTCACAGTCAAGCATTTTTCAAACAATTTTAGCAGCAGGGATCTGCAAACAGTTCAATAATCTAATATTTTTCAGCAATCTTAAAACCTAATCTAACTTACTCTCATCTATCCTAACCACATAAACCCACTAAAGCTGAAAATTATACTAACTAAACTCTACTAACTACTCAAGTAACTTGATAATCAAAAAAGAAATTAAACCGACCAAACAATTCTATATCAGCTCAGTTCAGTTCATACAGGACTATATAAGTATATATCAACAGAACAAGTAACTTATAAAATAATTGAACAAATTAAAAACTAATTCAAGTAACTACTATAACATAAAACAATGACAAAATTCTTACCAGTCTCGTCTTTGTCTTCATGAAGGTCGCCGATCAACCTGTATACCTTGACGACCTGGGCGAAGTCCTGTTGGCGATGTTCGTCAGACGATGACGCTTGAACCCCTCGTTATCTCTAAAATGAGCCTCTAGTTCACTCTTGATATTTGGACGGATCCACAATGTCAGGTGATCTTTCTCCTGACGAACATCGCTTATTATTTGCTGAAAATGTTTGGCTGTCCAGTAGTCGTAGATCTTCTGGATCATGAAGTTATGCTCCGCATCCCATATGAATTTTAACTGCACAAAATGTTTCGCCAACATTAGTTAGTTGGAATAAAATATAGTTCAAATATAGTAAATTATTTCTAACCAAATTGGGTTCTTACCGTTCACTTTTGAAACCAACACTTTCTGGGTCTTAGCCGGAATTTGCGTGTAGGTCGGCCATGGGTGGTCGTACATAGATTTAATGACCTCGGCTATCTCCTGTATGCAAGTATTAAGATTTGGCACAAATTTGTCAGAGAACAAACTGCACATTAACAAATACATAAGATAAACAAACTCAAGATAAACAAATTTAACATAAACAAACTTAGGATAAACAAACTTAATATTAAAAATTGAACTCACAATTGCATCCCAACAAGCCAAATCCTTAGCCAGATGACAGACGGTGGTGGAAGGGCATCCTGCCCGAGGATATTAAAGGTATCACCCACCGCAGGCTTTGTTGACGTCGTTGTTGCATCTGCAAGGGGTGTAGAAGAAGGAGGCACCCAGTTCGGATTTGGGACCATAATAAATTGTTAGTTCGATGGACCCGCCTATAACGTCACATGGGTTAACGGGGTAGCCGAAGTAGAGGGCGATGACTAGGCAGCCCGAAGAGATTTAGTGGATGTCCACCCTTTACCACGACCACGTGTCCCACTTGACCTACCTCTACTGCCTGTTGTCATATCCATACAGTGAATATATTAATAACATAACAAACACTAATAAATAATATAACATAAAAAGAAACTCAAGAAATAACAAATAATTTGAAAAGTGGTTTAGTTTAGTAAATAAAAAAATAACATTCTAACGTTATTCTATCTTATTTTCTTTTCAAAGTATTCAAACTTTTATAGCATTATAACAAAGCATTCTAACTCTCAAAGCACTCTAACTTTGTTAACAATTTTTCAAAAATATTCTAACTTTCAAAGCATTCTAATAATCCAAAAAATTTGAAATGCAAACTCAAGAAAGCACAAAATAACATGATGAAACATCACTAACAATACATACGGCAAACGCTGTAATTAATCATTATAAACTAGCAGTTCTAGCAGCAATATAAATCAGTAAAATAAGCATTAAAATAGTAATTTCTTAACAAAGCAACAGTAACCAGCGAATCATCAAAATAGTTAATAAGCATTGCTCAAACAAATTTAGCAATAATTTCTCAACCAAATTAACAGTAAAACGCAGAATTAATGATTTAAACCAATTCAAATAATCCCAACAACATAATTTGGCAATCTCAAGCAATAATTTCAAACACATTGAGCAGAGATCAGAACCTATCAATCTAATTAAATTATCCTAACTTCACCACCTAAAATCAATTACAACGAAAATTAATCTACCTAAATTAATTACTAAAAATCAAATACCTAAACGAAATTAAATAGCGTGAAACATAATTTCAATGAAAATCCCTAACCACATAAAATCAACTAGAATATAAATTAATCTCACTAAACTAATTACTAAAAATCAACTAACTAAATGAAATTAAGATTAACTAAGTAGAAATTAAATAGAGTAAAAAATATATTCAATGAAAACCTGGAATGCAAAGCAATTAGAAGAGAAAAGACAAAAATGGGTGATTCAAGCAGCGGCAGCCTTTTCAGCGGTGGCAAGACAACAACGACGAGAACAGAGAATAGAGAAGGGGGCGTTTTGAGTAGCGGCGATGATAGTCTTTCCAACGGCGGCATGGCAGGGCAGTAACGGTAGGGGATAGAGAGAGACTAGGAGGTGAGAGGTTAGAGAGAGAGAGAGATTAGAAAGAGAAATCAATTTCGAAATGAAGGGAAAGAGAGTTCGTGATTCGAATTTAGGGCACGCTTACCGTTAGATTTACTAGCGGATTAGTCCGACGGTAATGTGGTGTGTGTAACCAAAACGCAACGTTTCGCTAAATAAGGTTCAGCGTCAGATTTACTTACCAGTAAATTTGACGGTAGCTAGCACGTCAAAATTTATTTTTTTCCCCTCTAAATTTTATGATCGATGTTACTGTCCATCAACTCTGGCAGTAATATTTTACAGTGACAAATTTATTGTCAAATTTGATGGTAAATCTAACAAAAAACTCGTCGCTAATGTCCAACACTAAATCCAACCGTAACTCTAACCTTTCTCAATGTTTTTTTTGTTTTAGCGAAAGTTTTAACGTTTCAACATAAAACCACTAGTAAAATTATTTTACACTATCCTCTTAAGATAAAGACTCGTTAATTAAATATAATTACCTGAGGTGTGTTGTGGTGTTTATAGACATAGTGTGAGTATTAATCATTAAAATAGAGAACGCATTTAGTTTACGATGAATCTGTTTGTATCTACAAAAAAAATATTTGTCTAACTTAGCTTTCTTAATAACAGAAATAGAATGAAGTAAGATCCATTTTTTCATTTTTGAATTTTATGAATATATGTTAGACACTATAAAAGATATCTTAGTTTATTAGTCCAAATTGAATGGAATGACTTAAATTGGCCTATTATTATGTGATATAACTTTAGACTTCAAGTGTTTTAGGTTTCATTAGGAACAATTATATATTTTTTATTTTATTTATATATTTATATTTTATATTGAATTATTTTATTTATGTTTTAAGATATTCTAAATTTAAAATTTTATTTTACATAAAAATTTAAACCCATAAAAAAGTACTATCAAATATTCAAATCTTATTCAAAGTTTGAATTTAACCAACCACTTCAAACCGCTAAATATCATATCAAATGTAGTTTGATAAAAATTTGAAAATTTATCCAATCCAATACAAAGGTATAGCAAATCATATAATCCAAAACAAGGACATAACCTTATCTAATTCATCATATTGGTCATTCATGAGATGAAAGAATATATGTGAAGCCTATGCCATTTTAGAGGCACAAGTTTAAAGGGAACAATATAATTGGAGTGGTGATTGGTGAATCTCAACACTCAAAACAGGAAGAAAATTCTGCCTCTAAAAAAGTTACACTAAATTCTCTTTTTATATTTTGTGCCTTCTTTCCTCCTTCTAGTGGGACGTGTATTTTAATCTCTTGTGCCTTTATTCCCTTCATCGAATATTGATTTATTATTGCATTCTACACAAATTAAAAACACTCCAAGAAACAAGAAATAAGAGTATAGTAGTGTTTGATTTTCCTAGTCTTTTTCTATTTTTACTTTGGCACTTGCCATGAATAATAATGCATGATCATCTGGTTTCAAAAGCATTAATTTTAACATATGTTGGATTGGATTATTGCATGTATACGATATAGTTAATGAATGTATGAAGCATATGCATGGATGAACTATGAACTCCCCTTGAGTTCACTAGCTAGTGAAGCATGCATGTACCTAAATAATTAACATGGCAACGTGTATAGTCAGAATTCAGAAAGGTGAATATTGTCCAAGTTGTATATAATAAGATAAAAGTATGCAACCATAATATACTTTCCCTTTTAATATATTGGGCGATCCTCTAGAGAGTTCTGCGCTTATATTTGTGGTTGGTGGCACTAACAATAATTGGTAGCTTCTTATAGTAGTATATGTTTAGAAAAACAATAAAATTTAGTTGATAAGGAATTAAAAAAAATGGATACATTTAGAATATAAAAATGACACCTTTATTGTTTGTTTGAAATACTAACAATTAAAATTCAAACAAGAATTTTTTTCTTATTTTAGAACAACTAAAAATAAATGATTTAGATTTTTTTGAGAATTTTTATTTTAATTTTTTTTTCATTTGTAAATTAGATTAAAAAGAATCTAATTTCTAAATCAATTTTCACATTCTTTAAATTTAATATGTGAAATATTAAAAATATTCTTATTTATAACTAATAAAATAATTTTGTCAAATTGTAAAATTAAAAAAGAAAATTATTCAATTTATATAAAAATTATTCTAAACTAAAAAATTAAATTCTATTCTATTAATATATTATAGTCATTTTAAATTATGAAATTAAATTTAAACAGAAATTATTTTCTCATATTAAACGATTTTTAAACAAATTCTTAAACTTTATGTTAATTGATTATTGACTAATATTTATTGTTTCTTTCAAGTTTTTGTTAGATGTGAGTATACGACATGCCTATTTAATTTAAAATTTAATTTTAATATATTGTCGGTGTAAAATAAATTTATATTATATTTAATTACATAATCGACATCATTAAAAATAATTATTATTATTATTTGACTAAGTAAATAATTAATTAATTATACTACACTACACTAAGTGCATCAAAATAAATTTTTTAATTCGAATGTTACTTGTGAACCTTTTGTAATTGGATATTTATATCGAAACTGAGGATTGCTAAACTGGAATACTGCCTATAGTGGTGCTTACATCTTGTTTGATTATTTATAGCTACTTATGTTAGGAAACTATTTTAAATTTTTAATTTGTATGTTGGTAATATATATATTAAGAGTAATTCTTCGCATACAAGCGATTAAGGCTTGTAAGCCTTACAAGTTCAATTAAAACTAACGCTCAAAACACGCTTTCAACTATTCTTCTTCCTCTTCGTTTTCTCCTTCTTCTTTTCTTTCGTTTCTTGCCTTCTCTTTCTCCTCCTTCTTCTTCTTCTTGCTGCACGTTCTTCTTCTTCTTCTTACTCTTCTTCTTCTCCTTTTCTTTCGTTTCTGCACGTTCTTCTTCATCGTCTTCCTCTTCTTCTTCATTTACGTTCTTTTTTCTCTGTTTTATCTTTTTTTTTCCGATTTGGTGAAATCGTTTTTGAAGAAGAAGAAGCAGTAGAAGATGAGGAGGAGAAAGAGAAAGAGTTCTGAATTATGCATAAGATGTATTTTAACGAATTTTGGGTGTATTTCTTTAAATCCTTTGGGTGTATTTTCTGTAATCCTTTGGGTGTATTTTCTATAATCGTTTGGGTGAATTCCTGTAACCGTTTGGGTGTATTTCTGTAATCCTTTGGGTGTATTTCTGTAATCATTTTGGGTGTACTTCTGTAATCGTTTGGGTGTATTTTTGAAATTCCATTATCTTCAAAAGGATTACAGAAATACACCCAAAGGATTACGAAAAATACACCCAAAGTATTTAAGAAATACACCCAAAATTCATTGCATAATTTAGAACTCTTTCTCTTTCTCTTCATCTTCTGCTGCATCTTCTTCTTCAAAACGATTTCAAAACTTGATTTCAGAAACCATGAAAATCGAAAAAAAAAACGAAGAAGAAGAAGAGGAAGAGGAAGAGGAAGAGGAAGAGGAAGAACCGTTCTGAGTGTAGCGCTTTAAAAACAGGAAACGTTGAATAACGCATTAAAAGGCCTAGTAACTTGTAAGATTTGTAAGTCAAAAAGACTTGTATGTGTAGCATTCCTCATATATTAATTATAATTACAAATTATGCTATTTTAAATTAAATGATTTATATAATGAAATTTATTATTATAAATATTAAATTGAATAAGTTATTATTATTTTTAATTTTAAATTAAATGAGAATAAAATAAGATATTATTTTTGTTCTTTAGATAATTATCTTTTGAATTTTAGATATATTATTTTTTGGACTTTAAATATTATTTTATTTGAATTTTAGGGTTTAATGGTGCCATACTCAAATATAAATAAGTCTTTAGAAATACCCAATATACAAAAGTCGTTTTTGTTACTTTTTCTCTATCAAAAGAATTGCAGTTCAGTATTTTGGTTGAGAAAGATCGAAAGAATCACAAGATCCAAATTATTCCATCAATTTTGAATCTTTTTACATTATATTATATTTTTTTATGATTCAATATGAACGATTGGGTTAATAAAATAATTTATTCCAACTTATACTTCTAGCTATACGTACGTATACCGGTGAAGTTGATTACAAATTTATCCACACTATATACGCGTATACCTATGAATATTAGTGTATTAATACTTACTAATATGCATATTGACTAATTCTTTTATGTAAAATTAATAAAAATATAATTATTTGAGATAGTGAGCTATTTATAATTTAATCAAAAGGTTTTGGATTTAAATATTTGATATAAAGAGATATTATTAATAAATTATATATAATAAAAAGTATTTCAAAAGAAGTTAAACATTTATTCTTTAATTTCATATTCGCATTATCTATAGTATAAATAGAAGTATAAATTTGTATAACAATTTCGATAGATATATATACTCACATAGAATTATTATATAAAATTAATAATTAAAAATTATTAAATAATAATTTAATTAAATTTATTAAATTATTTAATAATTTTTAACTATTAATTTTTCGTAAATATAACTACACGTAAATTTAAAAAAAATTGGCGGTTGATTTAAGACGATTATTGATTAACGTGAAGTTCAGACACTATTATAAATATTTATATTCCACATGATCATGATCTTATCCTCCCTTAAACTCCACAAAGGTCTTGAATAACCACTAAATTAAATACGTAAACATTATTTTTCTTAAAGGTCGTGTTAATATGGCACATTTTAAGAATATTACAAAATTTTGTTTTTTAAATATTTTTAATGTATCAAATATATTAAAAATTTTAAAAAGTTTTATTATTATCCTTTTAAAATATACGCTAAAGACATAAGATAATTAAATCCTATTCTTATATAGAAATAATTTAGGTAAAAAGTATCTTAAAATATTAATTAAGAAAACCAAAAGAAGTTGCTTAAAATTTTATATTAAATATGTAAACCTTTTAATTGTAGTATTTTTCTAAAGTAAAAAAATTAATAAAATAAAAAAAACTAATTACTCTAAAATCAAAACAATTTAATAATAAATAATCTCTTTCCTTTATTGCTTTATAAATTCTTTTACAATTTTTTTTCCCTTTATTAGGAGGACTTCTTATCAAAATGCAAATAGAAAAAGTGGTAATTTGAGATAATTATGTAAAACAAAATAATCCAAACATTAAATAACATTGAAGAGCGTTCCATGAAAATCATCAATATGAGAATTATACTAAGAATGCATGAGTACCAACTGGCGACAGAGTCTGAATGACTATGCACATTGGAGACTGTGGATAATTACCATTATCATCCACACGTCAAGCTCCATTAAATTTTTTCCTTTTTCACACCTTAATTTAGTGGTTCCGCTAAATTGTGTCTTAAAAAGGAGGTGGAGATTCAGATTAGATTGAGACTGAGATTTTTTAAAAAAAATTAAAAAATAAAAATTAAAAAATTAAGATTAAGTTAAATTTTTATATTATTAATATAAAATATATATAATTAAGTTATATGTTATTAGTATTTTATTTAATTTAAAATAATTTTAATTATTAAAAAAATATTATTAAAATATTTTTTCTATACTTTAATTATTTGTGTTTATACTTTTTAAAATTATTAAAAAATGAGTTTCAATTTTTTAAAGTTTTAGTCTCTCAAAATAAATACTATTTAAGAATATACGTTTAAATTAAAATACTACAAAAAAAAGTGTTTTATAAAGATTATTAAAAATAATTTTTTACGTTTTAAATATATTAAAATTTTTTATTATCATATATTTTTAAGACAAAAATTAACTAAATTCTTGGTATGTATCTAAAATCTAAATAGAAATTGAATTTACCATTGTTCCTTTACAAAAGACAGACACATACATTGACTACATGTCTACATGACATTCAACTTTGGCTGCATGTCCATCAATTCGTCACACCTTATTGCCTGAATACAGTCTTAATAATTAGATAACCCTAACTTGCTTCTAAACTCAGAAATCAAATACCACTTCTTTATTCATCTTCATCAAACTTTATGCTACTAAATCCTTCACAAATGACTCAATTTTACACAAGATTTTTTCTTTATTATTTTCAGTCATATTATCCAGATAAAAAATTTAGATATCATATATGAATATAATCATGGTTAAATTTTTATGAAAAATCTAATTATAATATTATAAAGAATTTAATTACTTTTTGATTCATTATTTTATTACAAAATAAAATAATATTAAAAAAATATAATTATAATACACGGTACGTGTAAATAGTCTAATAAAATTTAAACTGTAAAATAAATATATAATAATTAATTTATTAATTTTTTTTATTTATGTGTAGCAAGTCCATTATGTCTGTTCACATTCTAGTTTGTAACTTGAGAAGTGAACTGAGGGAAGGAATCTTTTTAATTATTTTTAATAATTAAAAAATTTTTATTATTAATTTTATAAGTGAGATTAAAAAAATATAAAAAAATTAAAAAATAAAAAATTATATTTTATTTTTTTAATATTTTGTAACAATTGAAAGGATCACTTTGTTGATGAGTAATAGCTCAAATGGTATAGTCTCTCCATACTCAATAAAGAGGTTGCGGGTTCGAGTCTCTTATCTTTGGTAAAAAAAAAAAAATTGAAAGGATCTCTTCCATGAGTAAGGACAATATTATGAAAAAGTATAGGATACCAACATATTACCTGCCAACTTTTATTTATAATTGTGTTTTATGGAACCGCAACATTATTTCAGCACTCACGGCAACAATTTCAAGTTCAGAGAACCAAGTCCTGCTATCGTTATAACGTTATTTTGTTTTTCCTTTTTCTCATTGTTTTCAACAGATCCAATTAAATATTTGCATTTAGTTATTTTTAGAAAGAATGTAATTTTAACACACTACTAATAGAAAACTGTGTAAAATATCATCGAATTAGAATTAAACCCTAATTAAAAATGTCAAATTATAGGTCATACATTTTGAACGTGAAGGTCAAAATCTTTCTACGCAGATAAGGCATACAAATTAAATCTAATTATTTAAAACAGTTTCTATAAGTAACGGAAGGGTTGTTTCAAGTTTCCATTTTTATGGAATTCTTTAGTATAAAAATGAGCAAGAGTTGAGAGTTGAGTGTTGAGTGTTGAATATTGACTAAAGAGTAACGTATTTTCTTCCGGGTTTGCAGAACTTGCACTGCATTGGTTGTGTCTGATTTTCACAGAAAGCGAGCATTTTTCAACCTCCATCAACAATGGAAGGTGGTCAACCGAGTGCTGACAAGACGGAGTTCACAGAATGCTGGCGGAGATCCATTCAATCACCATATATTATGCGCCTCGCTCTTTCTGCTGGCATTGGAGGCCTTCTCTTCGGTTATGATACAGGTTTTAATAACAGTAACTGTAACACCCCCTTCTTTCATTCCAACGATTCATAATTGTATCTTTTTCTTATAGGTGTCATTTCTGGCGCTTTGTTGTATATCCGTGATGATTTTGAACAAGTTGATAAGAAAACATGGCTCCAGGTATGCATGCATCTTCATCTTCTCATCCTTTTGTTCTTTTCAGGTTTAGACAGGATATCATATGGTTTTATAGTATTAAGCAAGTGGCAAGGATTCGAATTTTACTTTAGGCATGAAAAGCATCTATGGAATTCCGTCATTAGGAGGGAATCAGCCGGAATTCGCCATCGATTCCGGTGGTGGATACCCTGATTTCTCTTAATTGTTGATTGATCTAATGGGACAAGGCTTTGTTTATTGAAATACTTTGTTGTCATGTGTGTAATTATTGCTATAATTATCCATTGTTTTGGCAGGAAACTATTGTGAGCATGGCTGTTGCAGGAGCTATACTTGGTGCAGCATTTGGGGGGTGGATGAATGACAAGCTAGGCAGAAGGAAGACACTTTTAATGGCTGATGTCGTGTTCTTTCTCGGTGCAATAGTTATGGCTGCAGCTCCAGCTCCATGGGTTATCTTAATTGGGAGGATTTTGGTTGGTTTGGGAGTTGGCATGGCATCCATGACAGCTCCTCTGTACATATCTGAGGCCTCCCCTGCTAAGATCAGAGGAGCATTAGTCAGCATCAATTCTTTCTTAGTCACTGGTGGCCAATTCCTCTCTTACCTTATCAACTTGGCATTTACCAGGGTATGCAAAAACTGACAGTGATAGATAAAAAGGAACAGATTGAGTAGTTTGATTGATTTATGTTTTCTAATCGATCTTTCAATTTGATTTGTTTAAGGCTCCTGGAACATGGCGTTGGATGCTTGGTGTAGCAGGCGTTCCTGCTTTGGTTCAGTTCATATTGATGTTATCCCTCCCTGAGTCACCTAGATGGCTATATAGGCAGGTAAATACTAAGTATTGCCAAGCAAAAAAGTTTCCATGATGGTGAAGATCGAAATTTCCATGCATTAGTCTTGAATGATTCTTAATCTACTGAAATTTATGCTGTCTCTGACAAAATACTCACAGATATAGGTTTGTTTTTTCTTATGTTGAATAGCAAGGACAAGGCTAAGGTTTGATATCTGAATATCTGATACATAATTATGATGAAACTCAGATGTTTGTTAACTTCTTCCTGTGTATCTCATGAGCCACGAGTAGTCTCCTAAAAACCAATGCTGTGAAGGGTTTGCTAATAAATGCCCTTATTTTTTTTTTTAAATTTCAAATGCATATTTTCTCTCATTAGAAACCTTACCAAATCTTATGATTTAAACTAAAATTCCATAATTTTTAACATCTAGCTACTCTGTTGATGTCATGTGAGCTTATATAAGCATATAAAGTTGAAAAATTAATCCCAAATAATTTATTAATAATACATGAGAATGATCAACCATGTGAAGCAAGAATTCTGATTTCATACATCTGCTAACCCCAAAAGAATTTACATTGGTGCCAATTTCATGTATACTAATTTAGTTCTTTTTGGCAGAGTCAGGAAGACAAGGCAAAGCAGATTCTGTCGAAGATTCTTCTCCCCAACGAAGTCGAAGAGGAGATCAAGTTGATGCATGAATCCATCGAAACAGAGAAGGCAGAGGAAGGCTTGATTGGGCAAAACCTAGGACAGAAACTCAAGGGTGCATTGGCTAATGAAGTTATCCGAAGAGCACTCTACGCAGGCATCATAGTGCAAGTTACTCAGCAGTTTGTTGGCATTAACACTGTCATGTATTACAGCCCTACCATTGTTCAATTCGCTGGAATAGCCTCGAATTCTACGGCTCTTGCACTTTCTCTGGTTACTTCTGGTCTGAATGCGTTCGGCTCCATCTTGAGTATGCTCTTCGTTGATAGATTCGGAAGGAGAAAGTTGATGCTAGTCTCCATGATTGGCATTATAGTTTGCCTCGTAGCGTTGAGTGTTATATTCAACCTCGCAGCTCACCACTCTCCTACCATTAGTAACAAGGATACCCTCAGCTTCGGTGCAAACTCTACATGCCAGACTTACATAAAGACTCCGAATTTCTCCTCATGGAACTGCATGCAGTGTTTGCAAGCAGAATGTGCATTTTGTAGCAGCAGTAGTGGTGAAGTAAGTTCTACTAGCTTCCTGTTCTGTTTCATATAATAATATTAAAATTCTTTGTTCACCATTTAATGATGCACAAGTACTATACACAATCATATATGATTGGTACCATGGTAGTATATTTTCAAGAATCGTGTAACCTATTGTATGGTCATATCATGTATGCCTCATGCTTTCCATTGTGTTCCTCCATTCTAAAATATCTGTCACTTTGAGAATTTGGTATCTTGATATTATCTTATCAATTTTTTTAAGTCACAGATATTTTGAACGCGGAGAGTATATTACTTGAAAATCAGAAATTTCTCCTAATGATACATAGCTTGATTAAGCAAGACTTAATTCTATATCTTTTTATCTGTGATCCAGTTTCATCCTGGAGCATGCTTGGCATCATCAAAGAGTGTCAGGGGCGTGTGCCATGAGCATCATCGAGTATGGTTTTCACAGGGGTGTCCAAGCAGAATCGGGATCCTTGCAGTCGGACTCCTTGGATTGTACATATTGGCATACTCACCAGGAATGGGAACGGTGCCTTGGGTCCTGAACTCGGAGATATACCCATTGAGATTCAGAGGTCTGGGTGGAGGCATAGCTGCAGTTTTCAACTGGTGCTCTAATCTCATTGTGAGTGAGTCATTCTTGAGCATGACAAAGGCATTAGGCTCCTCTGGCACATTCCTCCTCTTTGCTGGATTCTCTTTTCTTGGGCTTTTGGCTATCTATATGTTAGTCCCTGAGACCAAAGGGCTTCAGTTTGAGGAGGTTGAGAAGTTGCTTCAGAAAGGGTTCAGACCTTTCCCATTTGACAAGAAAAAAGAGGATATCAAGGAGAAAGAGGATAACAAGGAGAAAGAGCTAAAACAGCAAGGAGTAGTTTGATGCTAATAGCTACTTGTCTCCTTTGCTAAACAACAAAGATAATTGGTTGGCTTTCTTTATCTTTGTGGATGAATTAGTTGGAGGTGAAAAAGCTGTTTATAAATGTCGTTGGGGAATTATAAAGTATCCGTAAATAAGAGGCTTAATTTTCCCGCAAGATCATGGTTTAGACCTTAATATAATACTTCTGTTGAAGAAAACTATTATTATAAGTGTGTGGTGTGTGAACAATTTTAAGTGGACAAGAAACCAAGTATAGTTTGTGAATAATATTATGAACAATTTCAGTTTTTTTTTTATATCTTTTTCTCCTCTTGGTGTCTTTTCCTTTTTCTTTTTGGTTGGTCTTGTAGTCACACCATTGTAGAATCCAAGTTGAAAGTAACTTTGAGTAAGATATTGCAAGATATGGTGGAGTAAGCTCTAAGTAGTGTAGTTGACGAGAAACTCAACAACCCAAGCTTTGTTGAGTTCCGGTAAGTCCCAGGAAACTTCAAATATTTAGATAAACCAAAGAAATCTCATTATCACTAAATAACTTCACTTTCTGATGATGCAAGCAATCAACCTAATAATTTATATAATATTCATACTTTTAAAGTGCATGAACTATACTGCAAACACCGACACTTGGTCATTCAAAACTCTGGATTTGAAAGTGCAACCCTCCAAACAAACATCGTGACAAAACATACCTGCTCTGCCAGCTAATTGGTGATTATTAAAAGGGACAATAAGATTTGAAAAGTTAAAAGAAAATAAAAAAACAAGATGTGAGATGCTGGATGAGGAAACTTTGTACAACAAAAAATGATGTAATCTTTGGTGGAATTGACTGCAAGGTGGGGCTCTAGGTGCAACTTGGAATCTCATATGGTAGAATACAGCGGTAGTGCCGCTTCGTTCACAAGGACAAGCCACCCGAGGGACCTACAGCATGATCACCACCCAAATTATTCATGAAAACACTAATAATCATGTCCCACTCTCGTCCTTAATCTTTCTTAACACCACCAAACATTTATCTTAAGTTGAAGATCTTTGCGGTAAGATAAGGTACGCAATCTAAATGGCCATTCAGAAGGAGGAAAAGGATAAAAGCTAACTCCAATATTACAAGGCCCATCTTGACTGAATCTATCAGATTCGCTCCTTTTAGGAAATTGATAATTAAGTGTTTTATAAGACTCTTGTCGTTTATGGAATAATTCTTTTGATTTTCTGTAGTATACTGATAATTGTTTGAATAATCACCACACCAACTTGGACCTTGCAGACAATTCTGAATTCTCAACAAGTTTCTGGGTTACCCTGCCTATGTCTTAAGATAAGTACATATTCCGTATTTTCACTCCCAACTTTCCAGCCAATCATAGTCCAAACCTTCAAGGCAAACAGCCATGAAATGAATAATTCCTGGGTATAAAAAAGCAGATACATTTGTTGACTTCGGATATGTTTACTTGGGCAGTTAAAATGAGTTGAAAATTTTCCATGGGTGAATGTCGTGTGTACTTTTTCACCTCATTTTTACCCTATAACTAAACATACCTTACAGAAGATTCTCTCGAATACCAGCTTCAGTCGAGAGTTACATCCAAAGTGTTAAACAGATAGAGTTCATCTAATAGCCTATAAATTAGGCAATACATTCAGCAACATCCAATATAAGAAACTCAAGCTCTGTTTAGAGTTTAGACCATAGGAGACTATGGACACTAATCACTAAACATTCCAGAGGTAATAGTGTAGTAAAAGGACCATACTTCCACTAAAAGCAGGAAAATTAACATACAATGATACAATCAGCAACCCTTTTCACAAAACAAGGGTCATTAAAAACAAAGAAAATTTAACAACCTAATTAAAAAAAAAAAAAAAATCCAAACACAACCAGATAGCTCCAGGGAAACGTAACAAATTGAACAAGGGAAAGCAAAATCCCAAACCTAGCTAAAATCCATGCATCTAAGGTGTCAGTCTATTATAACTCGCTAAACTGCTTCTAAATTCAATAGACATCGTTCAAACTATGTTGGACACACTGTACAAACAAGCAAAAACACTATATATACAATAACCAATTACATTGTATAATTAATTACCTCCCTAAGTAGTAGTAGTAATAACTCCACCTTAAGAACTTGAAGACGATGCTTCTTGTCTTGATTCTCTCAAATATCGAAGGAGTGTTTCAGCCTGCAAAGCCAGAAGCAAACATAAGCTTGAATACGAAAGAGGGTCATGTAAGATTTAAAAAGTAGAATAATAATAAATTAAATAGTAATGAGCAAGTTTTCAATCAAAATAGCACAATTTGCGGAGGATGGAAGACCTTCTCCTTGGTCAATTCCATTTCATATGTTGTGAATGACATGAATCACGTGAGCGTTATCAGGTCAATGCAAGCTAACTGACATTGAACACTTTTGCTAAACCGGCGTGTTTCAGTGATGCAGATATTATAATGAGAAAATATAAGCACAAGATTAAGAGTAATAAAGAGAAAGTAAAGAGGGAGACTCCAACTGACCTTGTGCTTAGCTCGAGCAGTACCGGACTGGGAAAGAGCAACGAGAGGAGGAATGGCGCCTTCCCTCACAAGAAACGCTCGGTTGATAGCACTCTCACTACACAGCTGAAGAAGCGTTAATACGGCGAACTCCTTTCCCTTCATCGAACCATCTTCGATCGCTTCAACCAGAGCAGCAATTCCACCTTCCTCCACGATTGCGTCTTTTCCTTCTTGAATAGCTGCTAGGCTGTTCAGCACTACCATAGCCTTCTCCGCCATGCCAGACCCCTGTTCCGCCACAAGCTCTACCAGAGGCCTCACCGCGCCGGCGCTCACTGCCCGCTCCTTGTTCTGCTTCACCGAGCACAGCTTGTACAGCGTCGTCAGCGCGTCCTTCTTCCCGCGGCTGGAGCCGTTCATCAGCAGCGACACCAGTGGCGGAATCGCGCCGGATGCGCCGATCGAGCTCTTGTTCTCCTCCACAAGCGCTAAGCTGAGAAGCGCACACGCTGCGTTCTGCTTCGAGGTTTCTGTTCCTGTCTTGAGCACGTAGATCAGCGACTTCACGGCGCCGGCATTGGTTATCGGCGTCTTGTTGTCCTCGTGGAGTGAGAGGTTCAGCAGCGCCGTCACCGCGTGCTCCTGCGTCATCGGATCGCTGCACCGAAGCAGCGGAACCAGAACCGGAACTGCGCCTGACTCGGCGATTAGGACTCTGTTATCGGCGCGATTCTTCGCTAAGAGGCGGAGCTTGGCGGCTGCCGATCGCTTTACGGCGATCGACGGCGACTGGAGGCCGTCGATGCAGAGCTTCACTGTTGGCTGAAGATCCTCCGGCGAGATGCTCTCGATGATCTCCGTGGAGAAATTCTCCCTCTGCAAGAACCCTACGCAAGGCTCTGGCTCCGTCTCCTGTTCCTGGTTACCTCCGTTGCCAGCGTCGTTGCTCTTCTGGACGTATTCCGGCGAAGGTAAGCATGCGAGGCGCTGGAGTTCACCGGAGATGTCACTGCTGCAGGCGGAGAAGTCACTGAAGGCGTGCGAGAGGTCAAGAAGTTCCTCATCGGGGACGGGTGAAGTAGGCTTGATGACGTTCCTGGAGGCGAGCTCGCCGAGGCGGAGGTCGACGACGGAGTCGGAGAGGTTCTCCGATAAGCACGTGGATTTCTCAGTAAAAGAGTAGCAACTGTTGCTGCTGTTATCGTCTTGAAAAAAGTTGGAGCGTATGGTTCGCATAGACCTCCCTATACGACGGTGCGTTTTGGGAGAAATCGCCGACACGGAGTGGTAGCTCCTCTCCAACGGAAAACGGTTAGTGTTGTTGGAGCCAGATTCCTCCAGCGAAACCATATTCTCAAACTGGAAAACCAAACAAGAAACACTAACGGTTATCGCGTATACCTTTAAAATGTTTCAGTTCATAGTAGCAAGTGAAGTGAAGAAGATTGTGCTTGGAGGAGGATTGAAGGAACAAGAGCAGAATAATTAAGTTGCCTTTTATTTATTTATTTTCCTTTTTTCTTTTTTTGTGAAATGAAGTTTTTAAATAGCTGGTTCTTGATGTGAGTGGGGTGGCTTTGGTATCAGGGGGAACGATAGCCTCACAGGGCGCTCAGATTTGTAGGGGTGACGGTCTGTCATGAGTTTGCTAGGGCCCACTATAATCGACGGTTCTGGTGAATCGAAGAGATGTCGGAAGGTGAACGAACCGTGGTGATGGGACTTAGATAATTTCAATTGGGGTTGTCAGCGTCGGCTTTAACCGTCGTCGTTTTGTGACCCCTTTCTACATTTTTTACTGTTCTACTCAACTTGATTTCAGGTCCACCAACAAAATTACTGAAAAGTCCTCGTCACTCTTCCAAGTTCCAACTCCACTTTACCCAGTTTTGATTTTTTAACCACTTTTCTGAAGATTCTGTGGTTGGAGCTGTACGAAAAGACTAAAACACAGTTGTCAAATCCCAGGAATGTACGCCACGTGTTGCCCTCGCCATATATTCGCCGTCGGATCTGTGTACCATTGGTTATTTTTGGCAAGTCAAATCGCTGTTTTCATTCATGACCTGTTACTATACCATATGTAGCTGGGCTTGGGCTTTTCCCTGGGCCTCCGATCTTTTGTTTCTTATTCTAAAAAAGTAAAAAGTAACACTCTGTGTCTGCACGTGCATGTTGGAGGGAACTATCGGCCCCTACGCAAAACCTTATGCACAGTAGTCTAATGGCCATTTTATTTATCTATTTAAATAAATATTAAAAATTTAAATTTAAATTTATATTTATTATAAAAAAAATGTTTAAAAACCAAAAAATTATATAATTTATAATTATTAATTAATTATTATTAATATTTTAATAATATAAAAAAATTTTATTAATTAAATATTAACTTAAATTTTAATAAAAATATTAATTTTTTATATTTTTTTATTATAATTAATTGATAAATAATATATTTTTTAATAAAAAATTATTTTTTAACGAATTAATCTTTAATTTATTAGAGTAAACAAAAATAGTAGGAAATGAAAAAGTTAACCTCGAAACCTACGAGCCAACAGTCAACCCAACCCCGGTAAAGTACAATTATGAAAAGGAAAATTAATGGGTTAGTACCTAAGTCAATATTTATTTAAAAGAATTTCAAAATGCAATCAAAGAATTAGGCATGCATGACCAAATATTTATTTATTGGATATCACTGTGCCTTTGTGTGCTGTGGAAAAAGCAATTTCTTTTACTACTTTAAGTTTGGTGGAGTAGCTTCTATATTCACATATCATTATCACTACTAGATAAAAATACATAATTATATAGTATACCACCCAAAAATATATGTACTATATTTCTTAATTTCATGTGATGTTGATGTTATAATATCAACATGATTAATAAATTATTTTTAACTATACAATCCATTATCTTGGTCAGTATGTATAATAAAAAAATTTCTAAGTCGTACTTTGGTTAGGATATATACTTTTAATCTGAAAGTAGACTAGGAACTTATTTAATTTCTGTCAAAGAGAACTAATTGATAAAAACTAATACTTGTGGTGACATAATTTATGTATATTTCTTTATTATTGTACGCAATTGTTTGATTCTGTTCTAGATAAACATATCTCAAAAGCAACCAATCAAAATGTGTAGTGTTTTTTATACCAATAACAACGTATAGTTTTGCCGGGTTCACTACTTAATTAATTAATTTGATTAATTATTTCTGCGTTAATGATTTTTGCACGTACCATTAATGTACACAACGTAACCACTAGATAGAAAATTATAGTTAATATTATTATTGTGTCTATCGTTGATGGAACGGATCTAGACTACAGATGATACAAATTAATTAAAATACTTGCAGTGCGTTCTTGGCATTATTATATATGTATGACTGCACATTAATAATTTAATTCTATTGTTATCTAATAATGCAGCATTATGAGTTGTCCACAACAAACCGTAGTCTGACATAGATTTAGACAAAATATATATCGGTTTCGTTCATATTTTGCAGGGAATGGTTTTATCTAATGCATGCAAAGTTCGATTGCCTTAATAGCAGACCAAGACCATTAAACTAATAATGAAGGAACAATATTAATATTGTTATATATTCTACATTTTCTTATATGAATATATAGAAGTTGGAAGTAGACATCCAAACAAGAGTTTAAATAATTTCACATTAGGTTATTATTATAGTGAAATAACTAATGAAGAAATAAATTTTGTTGCTTAAGAAAATACTGTTTGTCAAAAAGTCATTTTTTCTAAAAATATAAATTAATAAAAAAATATATAAATAATTATATTTCTAATACTATCCTACCTAAATTGAAGTAAAAGTATATATATGTTTGTAAGATTTTAAAAAGTAGTAGTATAATTTTTTTAACATGTTATATATTAAAATTTTCTATTTTTTCTTAAAAATTTGCTACTTGAAAGTTTATTTTAAGAAGTGTTCTTAAGAAATTTAGTATCTAAATTAAAGTTATGAAATTATAATTTAAACAAGTAATTTGCAAACTGAATGTTTAATTAAGACGGAGATCTATATGTAGAAGATATAATTTATGTGTTTGTTTTTATCAGCTTAATAAGTTTCTAGAAAAAATAGTATCATGATATGAATTATGATACTAGAGTTTCTATAACTATAAATACAGAGTTCAATCTTTGTTAAAAAAAACGAATTTCAGTATAAAAAATATAAAAAATAAAAATTTATGAAAAAATTCACGTAAATTTCAAAAGTAAAAAAATTTGTATATAAAAATATTAAAAATATAATTATTTATAGTCTTCTCTTATTAGCTTAAATTAAAAAAAATAATATCATAACAATCTTTACTTATTATAATTAATGTGATTTATTATATATTTTTGTCATCATATAGTTATATATTCAAGGGGTAAACACTTATAATAGTTGACCAACATCTAATGGAAACGATTAATTAAGCTTAATTTTGATAGTTGATTGATATGTATACTTCCAAGAAAAAAAATCCTATGTATTATATATTTGTCTTAGATATATTTAAAACTTCATTATTAAGAGAGTTTATTATGAGTTGAACTACGAGCGTTGTTGTTCATGATAACGCGCATTTGACCTAAAAATATCGCTTATTAGGTACCTAATGATGAAATCATTAGAATTAAGGAAATGTGAATTAAAGTGTTTGATAGAGAAATTAGTTATTGCTTGAGTCTTGAGACACGCAAGGAAGCAAGATCACAAAGAGTGCGATATAGAGTAAGATCATTTCAATGTTTATGAGGCTAATGATGATGGTTGCGAACCCTTAAGCTTATCATCGTCGCACTTTAGTAAATGCGATACATAATTAACAAACTTGTAACAAAGTAAGAAAAGCAACCTAAGAATACGATGCTTATTGGTGTGCTCATCACTACTCACTAGTCACTACATTCGTGCAATGTTTCATTCACCTAGATTTTTTTTTTTGGGCAGAATTATTATGTCTTGAATGTTCCATTTGTATAATTAAATTTTGAATGTGAAATGTGTATTACTCCCATCCTTGTTTTAAATCCTGTCTTTTAGTAAGAACATTAAAATGGCCAGATTTTACCTCTAAAATTAAATCCGTTTAAATGTTGGGCTAAACAGGTTGAGTCCGATTAATCCAAAAAATAATGGATTATAAATGGGTGACCTATTTAGTTTTTTTTTACATTTTTATAAGAAAAGTTATATTTTTAGCCGATATTTCTTCCAATTCGATCCGAAAATTCGACCTATCAACTAAAAAAATATTTTTTTTAAAAGTTTTTAACCCAAAACTGGTATTTTTTGTCAAAATATTTTTCAAAAAATAAAATAAAAGAATAAACAGGCCGACCCG
Organism: Arachis hypogaea; assembly: GCF_003086295.3. NCBI lineage: Eukaryota > Viridiplantae > Streptophyta > Magnoliopsida > Fabales > Fabaceae > Arachis > Arachis hypogaea. The sequence continues at coordinate 6,309,541 of NC_092039.1, read as the reverse complement.
TTTAACCTATTGGACTGACCATAAACGTTACGAGCTAAAAAATTGTAGCCCACGAATAAAGCTGGCTTAAACATACCAGCCTATTTAATCCGCATACTTAAGAGTCTGGACTTAAATGGATCGAGCTAACCCATTTGATAACCCTAATCTTTAAGGCCGTATATATATGTAAATTATCTTTAGAAAATTATACGTATAATCCATTCAACTAATCCTTAAACACAGTTATTTGGCCAACTGATGAATTATAAAAAGAGAAAATAAAGAAAATTTTTATTAGTTAATTAATATTAGTTAAATTTTTTTAACTATAAAAAATCTCATTCTTGGAAGGATTTATTTAAAGAGTATAATCTAAGATTTAAAGTTAAGAATTTATTGTTTAAAGTCTAGAATTTAAAATAAAAATTAAGTTAAAAAAATTAACTAATATTGATAAAAAAATTGATTTTCTATAATTACTCTTTTAAAAAATAATCCTTTTGTTTGTAGCTAGTTCAACTCATGACAAATTATATGAATCATATACCGTAAAATCTTAAACCTAAGGCATCAAATTAAAAGCTAGCGTAGCCGTTAATTAATACATAGAATTTTATAGAGCTTACATTGTGTGTTCTATTTTCTTTCTCTCGTTTTCTTCGAATACGTACGATTCCATTAAATTTTCTAACAAAACAAAATATATGTCAAACCACTTTACATATAGACCTTTTGAAATTAATCAAAGTTGGGAGCACAATAATATATATGGAGGTTGTTAAATGATGCAACATATATAATTCGTGATAATGAATAATGGGCCATTTGAAATGGACAATGAAGCTTTGTTCACCTCAAACTACACTATTATATATTGTTGGTGTTCATCACAAAATTAATTAATGACCCTACTACAAATATGTAAGCTAGTAATAATTGAAAATTTTCTTCTTATAAGAATCCACGTGGGGGCAGCATATCCAAGACCAAGAGTTTCATATCATATGTTACAAATCCAAAGCATATATATATCCAATAAGTTGAAGACTCTTCTAGCTTTTTGGATTTATTTTTTTATTTTTTTTTCCTACTATTATTTTCCCCATTCTTTTTGTCACTTTATCTACTTTCGGTTTTTGTAGCCTTTCCAAATTTTAATTCATCTGCCTCTTCTTTTGTGATATCCGTGTAGCATGCATAACACGACTCGACTCTTTTTTTTTTTTTTCTTTTATCTTTCCCAATTAATATTAAACTAATGAAAACGATTACATATAATATAATATCAAGCAAAGTAAGCATGAAAAGTAAGTAATAGTTTGTGTAAAATATTATTCTTAGTTCTAACTTCTAAGTTAAATATTCATAGTAACTGATTAACCGAACCTGAAGTCGCAGGTTATAGCTATATTTTACGTAAAATTTAAGGAAGATTCCGTACGACTAATTATTAACCTGCATCATCTGCATGTGGGTTCAAAACAACATAGAGTAGTTTGCAGTGCTGTCCTTCTTTCTTAGCATGCTTTTCATTCTTCACTTCTCACCGACACTCTAAACTATAACACAAAAAATAGGCATGTAAAACTGTAAAATAAAAGTAAAAAATAATAACAAAATAAAAGTAAAAAATAATAACAATAATAAAGTCTTATTCTACTAGTTAAAATCAATTACATAATTCAAACGATACTTGTATCATATCATGTTTACAGTAAAATTGTTGACTTATAAATTTTCTTGGATCAAGATAAAAATAAAAAAATCAAAGGCATAAAATAAAAAAATAAAAAAACTTAGATTGAATACTAAAAATAAATAATAAAATAAATTAAATCACTATTAAATTGTAATTTTTATATTATATAAATTTATTATTTTAATTTAAAAATAATTATTTTTTATTTTGTCGCTTTATAATTTTTCCATTTAAAAAACTTGATTCGGATAGAGATTTGATGGCTGGGTGGAAAGTTGAAAGGAAGAGTTATAAGAAAAGTCCAAAAGAAGAGGCGCATCAGCATGAATCCATAACCCATAAGGAGCAGTCCCATAGAGTATGGGCCTAGCTAGTTCTTCACTATGACTTAGGCTACAATAGAATCGTATTAATAAAAACAACTTGAGTGGGCCAAACTTCATTTTAAACTTTTATTTATAGCGTCAGAATATTTACTTTTATAAAAATACTATCTACATATTTAAAATTAGTTATTATTACATTTTTATATTTATGTGTATAAATACTAAAATATATGTTATTTAATTTATTTTTTATATATAAATAGTATGATTGTTAATAAGAATTTTATTAACTTGTGTCTTAATAACATAAGTTAAACATATTATAAAAAAATATTTTATAAAAATTATTGTAAAAATTAATTTGTTTTACGTTTTTAATGTATTGAATAATAAAAAACATTTAAAAAATGTATTATTATATTTTTATTAAATATGGCCTACTAGTTAAATCCTATTAATAAAATGATGTATGCTAAAACGATCTAAATTTTTATGTCTCCAATTGTATGTACTAAAAGAAATGATGATAAATATAGTGGTTGCAGGGATTATGACATTTGAATATGGATGATGGAGCAATGAGGAAGTATGATGATCATAGTTTGATATAGGGACAGGTGGAGACATAGGCCTATTTTATGGCCTTAAAATGGAACACGAATCACCACATGTCCAATTCAAATAGCAGTGTTTGGTTTTGCTTCTTTTCTTTGGTGGTCAACAACGCACCGGTGACTGATTTTCTTGTAACTCTAAATTCATACTATATTGTAGGTTTAATTTCTAGGCATGCCAACTCTTCAAGTCACTCACTATTATGACTTCTTATGCTGCCAACTACTTTGACCTTATCTCTTCTTATGAAAGCATTTCATTATTGTAATAATGATTCTCTCTCTGCTCACCCCCGTCAACTTCTCATACCAATTGTTCATAACCTAATATTATAGTACAAGTCTAAACACACCAAGTCTCAATTTAAAAATTGGCTTTCATTGCCTATCAACCTCCTCATAAGAGATCAGATTCCACAAAGACTCTATCTTAAAAAAGTCAAGCTTAAAGAATAATTGGCAGATAACACTAATTCAAATGAGTAATTGTCTTTAAAATCTCTCAACCTATTTCTATGAGTCATATCTGAACTATTCTAAGATAAATGGATGGTTATCCACTTTTTTAAGGTGGAACTACTCCAACAGTGATTATTTGTTCACCACTATAAATACACTGACACCCCTCAAGTATCTCTAAGTTTCAATACTCTCTAAGCCTACTTACTCCTTTGCTGACTTAGACATCGAAGTGTCTTTGCAGGTACCAACCCCCATTCCTTCATACACACAAGTCGAACGGCGGTTCCCAGACGTAAACCAAATCGTAGGCCGCTTCATCTTGGTGTTGGGGCCAATCTTGCAAGCCCAGTCCATTAATCTCCAGTTACCTACCGTAACATTGGCGCCGTTGCCGAGGACCTGGAGATAAACTCATGATGACAGACGACTTAAATGAGGATGGAAACACATCGTTCGATTCTGAGCAAGAGAATCAAGACGTTGGTAACAATGATAGAGCCATAGTCACTCACCAAGGGGCGACTAATCAGCACAGAGAAGGCACTTCAGTGAACCCAAAGAAAAACTCTTCTGAGGGGCGCAAATCAAGAAAGGAGGGACAACCCCATGCAGCTAACTTCATGGGATTGTTTCATGGCCACCAGGAACGGCTGGAACAACTTGAGCAAGAATTAGAGTGGCAGCGAAAGGTAGAGAGAAACTTGAGAAGTGAGATCGAGTGATGAAAAGAGCTTGAAGAAAAGCTCTTGAGACTAGAATCCACTCTTCGAGGTCGAAATTCTCGCAATGACCGAGAAGACTCTCCCTTAGGGGAGAGGACCCATTCAGTGAGGACATAATGAGGGCAAAAATTCTCAGAAACTTTAAAAATCTCGATATGGACCTCTACGATGGGACTACCGATCCAAAGCATCACTTGAGCAATTTTAAAAGTCGGATGTACCTAGTCGACGCCTCTGATGTTACTCATTGTAAAGCATTCCCGACAACTCTAACGAAGGCAACGATGAAGTGGTTCGATAGCCTCCCCCCCAGATCGATCACCAGCTTCGACGACCTCTCGCATAAGTTTCTTATGTGATTTTCGATCCAGAAGGATAAAGTAAAGCATGCACCAAGTCTCCTAGGAGTAAAACATGAGGTAGGAGAACCTTTGAGGGACTACATAAAAAGGTTCAACAAAGCATGCTTAGAAATCCAAGACCTGCCCACGGAGGCAGTGATTATGGGCCTAGAAAATTGACTCTGAAAAGGTCCCTTCTCCCAGTCCATCTCAAAAAGGCACCCGACTTCTTTGAGTGATGTACAAGAAAGAGATGAGAAGTACATCAACATGGAAGAAAATGCTAGGCTGCGTGAGCCAAGCTAGCGACCTGGGCACTCTCACTCCTCAAAGAAAAAGGAGAGAGAGCCCAAGAAAAAAGAGGAAGTCAATCTTGAAAGGCCCAAGAGATATCACTCCTATACTCCTTTACGAGTTTTCCTAATTGATGTCTATAGAAAAATTTGTCATACTGAAAGGCTACCTCCCCCTAGACTGATCAAAAACAAAAAAGGGAAAAGTCGTGGCGAATACTGTGAGTACCATAAGCTATATGGTCACTCAACAAATGAATGTTATGACCTAAAGAATGTGATAGAAAAGCTGGCCAGAGAAGGTCGGCTTGATAGATATCTCATGAAAAGGTCGGACCATCATGGCAAGATAAAGAGATGAGGAGGACCGAAGAAACCCACCACAGCAGACCCGGAAGAGACACATACATATGATCCCAGGAGGGTTTGTTGGAGGTGGTCTCACAAAGTCATCTTGCAAAAGGCACCTAAAGGAAGTCTACCAGGTCAGGGGCGAAGTCCCCGACCTCCCAACCATATCTTTCACTACAAAAGATGGGCAAGGCATCATTCCTGCACATGATGATCCGGTAGTGATAACCATGATCCCTGCCAATGCCCATCTACACAGAACCCTGGTGGATCAGGGGAGTTCGATCGACATCCTATTCAAACCAGCATTTGATAAGCTGGGACTAGATGAAAAGGAGTTAAGAGCTTACCCTGATACCTTGTACGGGATGGAAGACACACCAATAAAGCCACTATGATTCATACTCTTACACACAACTTTTGGAAAGGGGATGAGATCCAAGACTCTGAGCATCGACTTCATAGTCGTCGATGTGGGTTCGGCCTACAATGCTCTAATAGGCAAAACGACCCTCAATCGGCTCGGAGCAGTGGTGTCTACCCTCCATCTCTGTATGAAGTTCCCAACTCCAGAGGGAATAGCAACCATCAGGGGAGATCAGAAGCTAGCAAGGAAATGCTACAATGAAAGCCTGAATCTGAGAGGAAAAGGCAAGGAGGTTCACACAATTGAGCTCGGAGGAGTCTGAGCTAAAGAATAATTACGACCACAGCTCGGGAGAAAAACTGAAGAAGTACAGGTAGGGAAGGAGGAAGGAAAGAAAACTAACATAGGAGCCAACCTAAAAGAAGATTTGAATCAGAAGCTTATAAAGCTTCTACAAGAGAATTCCGACCTCTTCGCCTGGAAAGCCTCCGACATGCCCGAAATAGATCCCGAGCTCATGTCGCATAAATTGTCAGTGTACCCCGGATCGCGACCTGTACAACAAAGAAGACGAAAGCTCGAACCTGAACAAGCTCAAGTGGTGGAAGAACAAATACAAGCCCTCCTAGAAGCTGGCTTCGTCAAAGAGGCCAAATACCCGGCTTGGTTGGCAAATGTAGTGCTAGTCAAGAAGCAAAACGACAAGTGGAGGATGTGCGTCGACTACACCAACCTAAACAAGGCGTGCCCAAAAGTAGGGGTGTTCAAAACCGATCCGAACAGAACAAAACCGACCAACCGAACCAAAAAAACCAAAAACCGAATAAATCGAAAATCGAAAAAACCAAAAAATGGCATTTTGCAGTTTTTTGCGGTTCGGTTCGGTTTTCAGTTCGTTCAGTGAAAATCCTAACCGAACCAAACTGAACCGGTTCACTTAAAAACCCTAATATATAAAGCCCCCTCCTTCAAGCAGATAACCTAGCTAGCCGGCGCCAGAACTCCTCCTCCCACCCTCCTCTCTGCATCTGACTCACCGGACAGCACCGTCAAGGCGGCCCTTCCGCATCGCGCTCCCTCTTCTCGGCGCGGTCCTTTCTCTGCCTCCTTTCCTCGTCGCGCTTCCTTCTCGTCGTCGGACACTAACCCTCAGTTAGAGAGCGAGCCCAGACCCAGGTTGCTGATTGCAGCGTCGTAATCGTCCTCCACTACTCTGCCATACGTCTCAGTCCAGTCCAGGAGTGTCGTCGTCCTTCTCAGTCTAGTCTCATCCCCTCCGTAGCAGTCGCCGACCCACCGTGTCTCACTGTCCAGCATCTCCGTCTTCTTTAGTAGGACTTTTTTAATTCTAATAATTTTGGGTTTCAGCTTGTGTTTATGATTCTGAATTTTTATTTCTATTTTGATGATTCTGTGATTCAAATTCTGTGTTTAGGGTTCTGATTTTTTATTGTATTTTCAAAATCTGTTATAATTATGCAGTTATGGGACTTGGTGTTAAACCTCTTTTATTGTTGATTTGTTTTTTTATTGATTATTATTCGCTATTGACTTCTAACTATGGGTCGAGGTACTTCTGTATTACAGGTGAAGCGTTTGCCGACAGAAGCGATTTGATGAAAGATGAAACAATAACATGGTCATCATCTTTGCCTTAAAGGTCCCCAAGAAAAAGATGTGGTCTTACTCTCTCACGGTAATATTTTAGACAGAATTGTCAAGTTAAGGAGATCGATCAAACAGTGGAATGTCGTCCAACAAGCCAAGCTAAGCTGATGTTATATTATGGTTTGCAGATTGAAATGCAGGCCAAGTTGGAATGATTTTGCAGGTGTCTATCTCACAATTTATAAGCTTTCATTACCATCAATATCATAAAGAATACACGAGCCCACTTACTTATAAAATATTCCTTGTTGATATTGCAAGTGTCTATTTCAGAATTTATTTAATGCTTAGTGTCTAACTATATATATGGAATATAAAAACAGAATGATTATCACACATGAATGATAGAGTATTTTAAATTGATCGAAAATATATGTTCAGTTCTAATTATGTATATATGGATTAAAATATTATTAGAAATAATTAATATCAAAGTAAGTTACATATGTTTTTGCAAGTTATCCTTGTAAGTATTGAGTATTTATTGTTGATTTTTTGGAAATGTTATTGATTATTTGTTGAACCTATTTTATTTTGTTGTTCTGCTGCTTCTGTTAAACTTTTATATGATTCTTTGTTTTCAATATTGATTTTTAATGCATATATCCTCGAACTTCAGGTATATCTCCTGGTTTATCTGCAACTCTGGCCGACTCTCATGGTATCTCAGATAGTCATGAATGTTGCAACTGACTGGATTTGTTTGAATTTTTGCTTCTGTTGACTAATTTATGTTCTATGTTCAGTATATCTTGAAATTGTTAATTGTTGTTGATTGTTGTATTTGTTTATGCAGTTTGTTGTATTTGGGGGTTTTAGCTTACGAATGTGTATTATTTCTAATTGTTAGGGTTTTCGGTTCTGATTGTCAAAGAAGGTATGTTTTTTAGTGTTAAGGTTCTAGGTTCTAATTGTTGTATTTGGGGTTTTAGCTTATGAATGTGTATATTTATTTGATTAGGGAAATTGCTTCTGATTGTTCAATGTATTTGTTTAGGGAAATTGGTTCTGTGGTTCACTGTTCAATGTATTTGTTTAGGAAAATTGTTTCTGATTGTTCAATGTATTTGTTTAGGAAAATTCCTTTCTTATTGTTTAAAAATCTGCAGAAATTTACAGGATACAAAAACAAAAAATAGCATATAAATAGTCATGAAAGAGATTTTGTGTTATGATGATGGATTGATGCTGTGCTAGTTCCTCATGGTAGTTTTTTTTAATTGATTGAAAAACCGAACAAACCGAACCAAACCAAACCAAATTTAATTGGTTTGGTTTGGTTCGGATGGTCTTAATAAAAAAACCGAACCAAACCGAACCGTATATTAATTAAACAATTGGATCGGATGACTTTTCTCTAAAAAATCGAATCAAATCGCACCGCGAACACCCCTACCCAAAAGACCCATACCACTCCCAAATATCGATACCCTAGTAGACTCCAGCTCGGGATATCAATACTTGTCATTTATAGATGCCTACTCGGGGTATAATCAAATCCCAATGTACAAATCAGTTGAAGAAAAAACATCTTTCATCACGCCAAGAGCAAATTATTGCTACGTGGTTATGCCTTTTGGGTCGAAAAATGCAGGAGCCACACATCAAAGGCTGATGAATAAGGTGTTCGCACCTCACCTTTGGAAGCTAATGGAAGTATACGTAGATGACATGCTAGTAAAAACCAAGGATGAGGCCGACCTCCTGACCGACCTCTCGCAAGTCTTTGACACCATAAGGGCGCATGGGATGAGACTGAATCCTGCAAAGTGCACTTTTGCAGTAGAGGCTCAGAAATTTCTAGGATTCATGCTAACACAAAGTGGGATTGAAGCTAACCCCGACAAGTGTAGAGCAGTCATAGAAATGAAAAGCCCGATTTGCATAAGGGAGGTCCAACAGTTGAACAACCGATTTGCAGCCCTCTCCAGGTTTTTGGCAGAATCAGCGTTAAGATCCCTATCACTTTTCTCTCTACTAAGGAAAAGATGCCAGTTCGAATGGACTCTTGAATGTGAAGAAGCATTCCAAGAGTTCAAAAGATTTTTAAGCCAACCTCTAATTCTGACCCGACCTAAAATCGGGGAGAAAATCGTCCTGTACTTATCCGTAGCCGACAAAGGTGTAGCATCAGCTCTAATACGAGAAGATGAGATCGAGCAGGATCTAATATATTTCACCAGAAAAGTTCTACAAGGCCCCGAGTTATGGTACCAAAAAATTCGAGAAGTTTGTGTATGCCTTAATAGTGGCCTCTCGAAGACTACGACCTTATTTTCAAGTTCACACAATAAGAGTTCGAACGAACCAGCCCATGAAGCGAATCCTTCAGAAAATAGATATTGCGGGCAGAATGGTTCAATGGGCCATAGAGCTCTCTGAGTTCGACCTAAAATACAAAATACGAACTGCAATTAAAGCTCATTGCCTTACCGACTTCGTAGCAGAGTATGCAGGAGACCTAGTGGAAGCCTCCACAGCATGGGAGCTTTACATGGACGGCTCTTCCAACAAAGTCGGAAGCGGTACATGCATAATATTGGTCAACCAAGAGGGAACTCAAATAGAAGTTTCCCGCAAATTTGAATTCCCAGCTTCTAACAACCAGGCAGAGTATGAAGCCTTGATCGATGGGCTAAAACTAGCAGAAGAAATCGGTGCAACCAAAGTACTGGTATTCAGCGACTCTCAGGTGGTGACCTCCCAAATAAATAGAGAGTATCAGTCTAAAGACCCCATTATGAAGAGGTACTTAAACAAAACCTTGGTGTATCTTAGGCGATTTACAGAGGCCAAGGTCAAACACATAATTCGGAATCTCAACAGTAGAGCAGACGCCCTTTCAAAGTTAGCAAGTACCAAGCCCGGAGGGAATAATAGAAGCCTGGTCCAAGAAACTCTCCAAGAACCCTCTGTCACAAAACAGAGGGTAGACAGGATGTCCTTGAAATATCCATATTGGACCTGGATGGATGAACCCACTAATCGAATATATGAAATTCAACATCCTACCCAAAGAGAAAAAAGAGGCCAAGAAAATTCGGAGGAAAGCACAAAACTACACTTTGGTGAAAAATATCCTCTATGAAAGAGGAATATCCACACCATTATTAAAGTGCATCCCGACCTCAAGGATGACAGAGGTCTTAGAAGAGGTGCATAATAGAATTTGCGGAAATTATCTCGGAGCAAGGTCTTTGGCTAGGAAAGTCATACGAGCCGGGTTCTACATGCCCACCTTGCAGAAAGATGCCATCAAATTCGTAAAGAAATGTCAGCCATACCAAATGTATGCAAACTTCCACGTTACTCCCCCTGAGGAGTTCATTAGCATAACTTCTCCATGACCTTTTGCAAAATGGGGGTTGGACTTATTAAGGCCCTTCCCCCAAGCCCCTAGACAAGTGAAATACCTAATAGTGGGAGTAGACTACTTCACGAAGTGGATCGAAGTAGAACCATTAGCCACCATCATAGTCTAGAGAAGTCAAAAGTTCCTTTACAAGAACATTATCACAAGGTATGGAGTTTCCCACTCCATCACCACTGATAATAGAACTCAATTCACCGACTCTACCTTCAGAAACTTAGTAGCCAGTATGAGGATCAAGCATCAGTTCACCTCGGTAGAACACCCACAAACAAATGGGTAAGCCGAGGCAGCTAACAAGGTTATACTGGCTGGGTTTAAGAAAAGGTTGTAAGATGCAAAGGGAGCCTGCGCCGAGGAACTCCCTCAGGTATTATAGGCATATCGGACTACACCTCAGTCTGCCACAAGAGAAACACCCTTCCGACTTACTTATGGCATAGAAGCCATGATACTAGTAAAAATCAATGAGCAAAGTCTAAGGGTGAGCTTCTACGACGAAGTTGGCAACATACAGGGGCACAAAGAAGAGCTTGAACTACTCCCTGAAGTCCGAGAACAAGCCCAGATAAGGGAAGCAGTGTTGAAACAAAGGATGACAAACAGATACAACAAGAAACTCATTCGAAGAAGCTTCGCCCCAGACAACTTGATCTTGATCAGAAATGATATCAGTGTTAACAAGTCGGGGGAGGGAAAGCTCGCTGCTAATTGGAAAGGGCCATATAAGATTAGTGATGTCTTAGGAAAGGGGTACTACAAGGTAACTGACTTAGACAGTACCGAGCTACTAAGATCGTGGCATGCTTGTAATATGAAAAGGTACTATAGCTAAAAGTGAACTCCACTCCTTGGTGTACTCTTTTTCCCGATTTCATGGTATTTTCCAAAAAAAAAGGGTTTTTCTGAAGGGAGTTTTAACGAGGTATCAAAGTGGAGGCTAAGGGGCAATAATTTTTAAACCCCTTAATAGCAAAAGGTACCTTCATCAATAAATAAATATCTTTTTACTACATCTATTTACAAATTCCATTAGTTGTTATCATTTTCCTACGAAATGCGCTGACTTAAGCTCGAAAAAGAGTAAAAATCCCATGACCGACCTAAGTGGTTGGCAGGATGAAACGACGAGGTAGAAGTCGGTGTAAAGAGGTTATAACAGCCGATCATGGTAACTCGGAAACGTTGCAACCTATTAGTCAAAAAAACCGAGAAGAATTGAAATGCATCGCGAAAATAACCTAAGTTTTGAACAATTCAAATGAGAAAATTTGAATTTATAAGGAATACAAAAAGAGATAAAGGAAATCCATCGAAAACAAAGGCAAAAGCTGTTCCAAGTCTTTGACAAACCACAAGTAATTTAGACAACTAATAGCTTGCCCAATAAAAGGTTTTTCCAAGGGAAAGATCAAAAGGATTTTTTTATGGAAAACTCATAAAGCATGCGAACACGAAATTTTGCTCAAAAGCCCTTATCCAAAAAAGGGAAAATTAAAATAACGTAATTTTTTATTAATGGCTAGAAGGCCAGAAGAGTCAAGAGCAACCATCACCAACAAAGAAATAAAAATTGTTTAAAAAAAGGGCCCACAAGCTGGGCCCCAAAGTAGCTCAAATCAATCACTGGGAAGGTAGAGGGGAATTGCCAACAAGAAGGGAGCTCGGATCTGCATCAGGAGGGGTCAGAGCGGTCTCTTCAGCAGCAGGAATCAGAACCTCTGAAGAACTCAGCAGGTATCCCGATTGTTGCTCCCCACGATGAGGAGACTCAATTAGCCTCAGCCCGTGAGTCTTCAACTCGAAATCCGTCTCAGGACGAGGAGGGGAGACTATAGCTCCATTAATAACGACCTTATCGGGATGGAGGGGAGAAAGGTCCAGGCCGGGGGCAATCACTCCGACCTGCTCCTTGAATATCCTCCACGCCTCCTCCAAGCTCTCCGCCATGGAATCCTCCAAGTCCTAATACGCCTCCCGGTTCAACTCCAACTGCTTCTGAATGTCAATATTCTCATAAGCTTATTCTTCCTTTCCTGAAGTCGGGCTCGCTCCTCCTTCAGCCCGGCAACCTCCTCCTGAAGCCTCTTCTCTTCCTCTTGATAGAGGACAATCCTCCCCTCCAATTCCTCAACCTTTTGGGTAGAGCCCAAAGAACTGAAGGGAGTTTTATCTATAATATCAAGGAGTTTTGTGCAGACCCCAGCAGCCCGAACACTCCCCCAAACCATAATTTAAAGGTGATTTCGAAGGAAAGCATCATCCATACTAATTTGAGTATAGGGGAAGATGTGATTCTGAACGAACTTGGGACTATCGAAGTTGGCCTCCCCTGAAGGAGAAGAGTGGGACTCTGAGGTCTTCCATTTTTTTCTTTTCAGGTTCGGAAGGAAGTCGAACTAGGGGGATAGGAGGAGGAGGAAGAGGAGAAGCAGAGGCAGAAGTTATCGAGATAGGGCGGGAAGAAGTCCCCAAGTCCCGAGGAGGAAGAGGAGGAGCGCCAGCAGCCCTCGCAGCATCAGTACGGGCACGCGCCTTCTTCTTTGCCTCATGGACCTTCTGGTAAGCAGCACTTGAACCACTCTTCACCATCTCTGAAAAAGAGAAAAGAAGCAATTAGTCTACAAGTCAGAAAAAGACCACAAGTCAGAAACTTCAAAAAATGACAACAAAAGACTACCTAGCTGGGTCTATATGAAACTAAGAGAACTCAGAAGAAACTTTTTCGTGTCCAAATTGGTGGCTCTCCTCTAAACTTCCCGGAAGAACCCCACTACAGCCTCCTCAACCTCGTCCAAATCCTCCAATCCATATTTTTATACAGGGGAAGCCTCTAACCAGTAAAGAGGAAATTGGGGGTTGGAGTTCTCATCAAGAAAAAAGGGATGGTGACCCTTTATGGCCCGGACTTTGAAGAAAAAGTTTTTAAAGTCATAGAAAGAATTGTCAAAAATAGAGAAAACTTTCCGACCTTAAATGGCCCGGAAAGAAATCCATTGCCGCTTATTGTTTTGCCCACTAAAGGACTTGGTCAGGTGAAAAAGATAGAAAAAAATCTTTATGGAAGTCGAGAAGTCTAGCTCTCGGCTAACAAGTTGGTAAATTTTCATGAAACCCTAACAGTTGGGGTGGAGATGAGTGGGAGCAACTCGGCAATGGGATAACACTTCCATTTCAAAGTCAAAAAGAGGTAAAGAAACCCTCCAGATGGGTAAAAAAGCAATCGTACATGAAGAAGAAGTGAGGATCAGAGGCAGTAACCCTGCCACAACAAACCCGATCTTCAAGATTCGGAGCCAGCAATTCATACTTGGGCTCATCCTCCTCTAAGACACAAATCCTATGATGAACATGAACTTCAGAAAGGTAGTCAATGTCCACTAAGAGTTTTTTCCATTAAAAAGAAGTAGGAAAAAAAAGCAACGAGACCTACAAAAGAAAATGGAAAAAAGATCAAGAACAGGGATTCTAAAAGACAAAACAACCTCCCTCAAAACTAAACAAAGAACAGATTCACCAGACCAACAAACTCACTAAGGAACTAAGCGTCAGCATGCAAACCTCCTATTAATATACAAAGCAAAGTGCCAACGTAAAGGAGGAAAGAAAAGGACTAACCTTTGTTTGCGAAAGCGAAAAAGGAGCAAGAACAGCAGCAGCAAATCACTCCAAGAAAGGAAGCCTAAAGATTTTCTCTTTGGAAAAAATAAGGATTGTAGGCGAGAAGTTTTAGAAGACGAAAGAAAACAGAGAAAAGAGAAGGAAAAGTATTTATAACAAGCCAGGGGCATAAGGGTAAATTGACGCGATCATTAAAGAAACGCGTCATTACCAATGTAACTGCTCCCACGTGTAAATATGAAAACCCCGACGAACGCGACGTTTGATTAGACACGACGGTTAAGAAATTTAAATCACGTCGGTTTTAAAAATCACGTCGGCTATGCACCCGAGTTTTAATACTCGAATCCAACTCATGAATAAAAGATATCAGACTCGAGTAGGGGCACTGTTCATACCCTGACCCAACACTATAGCCCAGGTCCAAACACACCAAAAGGAAATCCAAAGATTGGCCTTCGCCGCCTACCGACCTCTTCAGAAGAGGTCGGATTCCACATAGACTCCATCCCAAAGAAGTCGGGCTCGAAGGATAGCTGGCAAATAACACTCGTTCAAATGAGTAACTACCCCTAAAATCTCTGAACCCACTCCCAGGAGTCATATCTCAACTACCCTAAGATAAAGGGACGGTTATCTACCTTAAAAGGTGGAACTTCTCCAACGGTGGTTATTGATTCACCACTATAAATACACTGACACCCCTCAGGTATCTCTAAGTTCCAATACTCTCTAAGCCTGCTTACCCCTTTGCTGACTTAGGCATCGGAGTGTCTTTGCATGTATCACCCCCCATTCCTTCATACACACAAGTCGGATGGCGGTTCCCAGACGTAAACCAAGTCGGAGGCCGTCTCATGTTGTTGGCGTTGGGACCAATCTTGCAAGCCCAGTTCATTAATCTCCGGTTACCCACTATAACACCAATTATGGTTAAATAGAACTTCTCTATAATTCCTAAGAAGGAATTTTTTAAATGATAAAAAAGTGTTAAAGAATGAATTTTTCATTTAAAAGGAGATAATGACTTCTTATTCTGTATTTAAAAAAAAAAGCTATATGCCCAGAATTTTAATCTTTTATGAACATTTATCTAGAACTTTATCAATGGTAAGGTTCTTATTTGGGCCATGATGGGCTGGATCAGTACAAATCAAATTGCGTATAAGGCCCATAAGTCTCATGAAGGATTGTGAGTTCTGGCTTCTGAGATATCCAATTGAGTTCATGTTTATGGGCCCAAATTGCTTTCTTTATACAAAGAAAATTTATTAAAGCCCATTTCAATTTGGATTGTTGTCCAAAAAAAGCTTGGAATTGTTGTAGAGGAAATATTCAATCTAAACTAGTGTCAACTCCAAAAAAAAAAAAAAAAAAAACTAGCGCCACACATCACAAATAAATTAAAAAATAAATAAATAAATAATTTGCGTCAACATGGGATTGATTTAGCTCCAATCATCCTCCTAATCAGATTTGTAGTAAAAACAAAAGAACATCAACATGGGATTGTTGGAGTAATTTAATTGCTAATTTGCTATAGTTTAAACCCAAAATTAAACAACTAAAAAAAAATGCCATAGTTTTGGAGGAGGACTTTACACCTTATAGTTTATCAGTTTGAAAAGGTCATGAAAAATGGGATTAACAAGTAAAAATTAAAAAAATTTGAAAAATCAAAATGGAATATATTTTTTTTATCGGTTATATGGCAGCAATGATATTTGAATTTAGGTTTATTTAGATCTTTCATTAAACCATTCTCGTTCAATTTGAAGAACGTAAATCTTATATTTATTTTTTAACATTAAAATTTCTGTGTAAAATCATTTTTCCAAATGTAAACTCACATTCTATGCTTAAAATATCCGAGAAATAATTTTCTTATACTATGAAAATGAAACATCCGTGGAGTGAGATTTGAAATTGAAAGCGATATTATGATATATAATCTTGCAGCCTTTCATGAATCCATAAATATAAAATTGCTTCACATTATAAAAATAGTGAAAAGGCCAACTCTCTTTGAAGAAAAGATTTGATGTTTTGATGTTTGAAATTGGAGTGTGTCAAGATTTCAGAGTCTGAGATTTTCATCCCACCCGCCACTACACGTACGTAATGACCTTATTATGTTCCACACTTTTTCTTTGACTAATAATATTTTAATTGGTAAACTATGTTGTCTTCAATTAATATTTTTTAAAAGTTTAAAAGATAATTTGAAATATGTTTTATTCTTTTTATTGTTTGAAATATGTTTTAATGTTATCTTTGTTATTAATTTTTTTGTGGTCAAACTAATAACAAAAATAAGATTAAAATTTATTTCAAAAATAAAGAACAAATTAAATCAAATTAAGAAATATATTTACCCTAATTTACCTTCACATACATGTGTCTTATATGTGTCTTTACTCTTTAAGGTTAATAATATGTATTCTATCTGCACGTACTTAATTCGACCCAATTCGATTGGTGTAGGTTTAAAATATACCCTACTCTATTATATGTGTAGTAAAGAAAATGAATATTAAACCCATAATAACCGGCTTCTTGTAAAAATTTAGAATAATCATTAAATTAATCATTTAAATTACTAATTTATTACACTTGTTATTTAAAGAATAATATTACAAGAACTTGAAATTAGAAGAAGAACGACAAGATATTTATCTTTATTTGTGTTATTTTAATTTTATTAAGAACTTGATGATTATGTTATTGTAATTTTATATTGAATTTCTTTAATATTTTATTATTTTTTATTTTAATTTTAATTTATTTTTTTATTTTTAATTTATTAATATGTATGAAATATGGAATGATTGAATTTTATATTTGCTTGAAAAAATTTAATTTTCTTATAAATAGAATAGGGTTGAAAATTTTAAAATGCAGATAGAATTGAAGTTAAAAAATTCTTAACCCACAAATAAAGTTGAATTAAATTTTAAAAAAATTTAATTCGTAAATAAAATTAAAATATAGTCTAAATCCTATCATCTCTTATCCATCGACAACCTTAGGCGCTGGTGTTCCATGTCCACCAATTCTAGGAGTAGTTCTTACTTCTTAGCTATTACTAAATTTTTAGCCACTAAAATGATTCTCTTTTCTATATTTCCTTTGGTGAAAATGATTTTTCAACAGCCCATTACTACACCTTATTATGTTCCGCACACACACCACTTATTTGGGCCAAGAAAAACAAAACAGGTACAAAAGAGAAAAAGGAAAAATATTCCATCTTTTTCAAAGTAGATTTAATGATTTATAGATGGGGTTGGCTTAAATGTACCAACTTCAATTTGGTGCATGATGTACCTTCTCTATCATGCTCTGATCTAACGGCTAAAAATTATGTGGCTCTATGCATGATAATATGATATAGCATTGCTTGTCCATCCATAAGAAAGAAACATTATTGTACGATATATCATAGGCTATTTCTGCTATGGTCCTTATGAAAAAAGAAGTATTTATAATGACGCATTTTTTGGTGTTATGAGAATAGATCTTAATTTTTTTTAATTATTTGATAAAATATAATTTTTATTTTATATTTTTAAATAATATAAAAATATATATAAAAATATTAAATAATAAAAGATAATACTTTACCAATATAATTAAAATAAATTTGAGAAAATTTATTCTTCCTATAAACTTTATAACGATGCATTTTTTGATGGTGATCACAATAGATTTCTTCATAAAATATAATTTCTTATGTTATATTTTTTAAATGAGATTAAAAAAATAAGTAAAAAGATATTGAATAATAAAAAAATACTTTACTAATATAATTGAAAAAAAATTACTAATATTTATTATTAAAGGATTTATTATTGTTGTTCGTTAGATAACTAACAAAACTTTAACCAATAACAAATCAATAAATATTTTTAAATTGTATTTTATACTAACTAATTGTTATTAATTAATAATTATTTAAATTTTATTTTTAAAATATAAAACTAATAATTATTAGTTACAATTATTTAAAGTTAGCTAATTAAAAATTATTTATCTATATTTTTCTTTATTGTTATCTTAAACTTAAACTATGAACTAATTATTGTATCTTTAACACTATAATTGTGAAACCTTTTTGTGATATGTCATTTTTGAATTCGTCAGTCAACTCGTAGTTATCATATTCATTAAAAGTATTATTTTTCGCTCTATAATATTATATAGGGGTGCTTGTCCCATATAGTTATTGAAAAAATTATTAATTTGATTGGAAAATAGATATATTAATAGGAAAATAAATGTTAAGAGTGATCAATTTTACTCCACAAAACCCTAAAACATATAACTCTATGCATGTCTTGATATACAGGATTTTTTTAATTTAAATTAAAAAAATATAATATTTACCGATTTAAATAAATATATAAGTATTTACTAAAATACATTTAGAGTCATATTTCGAATGCAGTGGGAAAAACTGAAAATCAAACGTATCTCGAATGCAGTGACCCCGTTAAGTGTAACAGGGCTCGCTGATCATCCGAGATATGTTCATATTCTGACATGAGGTATTGCGTCCGAGATACGTGTAAGGAAGCAAAATATGGACACTGCATCTGAGATATAGTCAAGACCTGATGTTATAAATATATTGTATGTTTTTTTTATAAAAATATTGTAATGTTATAGATGAAAAATGATCCCATAACAATCGAAGGTAACTAATTATATAGAAATTATGCTTTATTACATATTAAACACTTTTAATAACAATCAGTACATCAAAGTGACAACATTGGAACAAAAAGACCTAAACCCTAAACTGCATGCGTCGTCATGGATCCGAGTGGGGAGCATTGGGACACCCACGTCTGGTGTGGCCCTCTCTGCCGTGAAACCCACATCTCTTCTCCGCACGCTCAATGGCATCCATCTCATTCTGGATCCAAGTGGATACCGGCCTACCCAATGCCTTCCTCCTCATGGCTGGGTTGGGCTTCAGGTGTGCACCGTACCATAGAAACCACATCTTTTCGTCTAGTATCGGCGGAAACTCTCTCTCGTATACCTTGAATACAGAGGCCATCGTGTACACGGAGTCCACAAAATGACCCCACTCAATACTACTCGCAACTGCACATGCCGCCAAGGCGTGTTGACATGGGTAATGCAATGACTGGAACAGGCCACAATCGCATGTACGCTCGGAAAGACGAACCCGATATGATGTTTGAGACCAACCATTTACTGGCTCCATCTCTTCCACGCTAAAAACGGATGCTCTACGATCACAATGGGTGACTCACAACATCGGCAACTCTCTCTGTTCTTATCTATAGCTGCCAACAACCGCTGCAAGTGGATCTGTCCACCCTGCAAATATTGATCCAGTGTCAACAATATGCTAAACAAAAAACAAACGTATAAAGTTTAATGCATTCACAATATAATGTAAAGTATACCAGTAATTCAAGTTCTGTCGTAATGCCACACGAAAATTCCACGGATAACCATTGGAGAATTGATTGCATCGGCAGTAATATTTTAGCCTATCTGACTCCAGCACTCTATACTCCGCATACCGTCGAATACTGTAGTTTTTCACCGCCAGTAGGACTGCTTCTCGGTTGTTGAACATATGCCCAATTTGGAATTTCACTCCAACATCCGTGTTGTAATCCTCCCCGTCCTCAGCGTTCAAAAGATCGTTCGAGTGCATTGCATCCAAGTTCAACGTCTGGTAATGGCTAGGAACATCCGACAATCGAGGAATGGCCAAAGGCGGAGGTAGCAAAAACCTACCAACACTACCACTGGGATTCTCCGACACAAACTCATCCTCTGACATTGTATCACTCGACGACTCGCACTCGGCAACATAGATGGAATCGCCCTCACTATCGAAATCATCAGCACTATCATGAGATTGGGCATAATGGATTGGTGTCGCCTCGAGCGGCACGACTTCAGGACCCAGAGGAGACATGCCATCCCCAGTAACTACATCTTGGATCACAGCATACAACTCCATCACACATTGGAGTATCAGTCGTGCATGTACGTCAAACATGACCCTCGCATGCTGATCCCCATCTATCTAAAATAACTGGTTCGTAAATCCACCGTTCGAAAGCGCATACAGAAATCTATATGCAATCCTCCCAACCTCCTTTGTTCCTACTTCTCCCATATTACGCAGCATGATCGTCTTTAGCGCATTTAGGATATCAACCAGGTAAGTGCGCAGCATCATAGTATTGTCAGACTCAAATATCACTCCTTCATATCATCACCGTGTTGACTATCCCATTCGGATAAATCATCACAAAAAAAGTATTGATTGTTCTCCATCGGAGCAAAATTAAAAGAAGATAAAGAAAAGAATGGTTTGTGAATTGTATGAGCAGGGGTATTGGGATGGTCTCTATAAATAAACTTATTGTACAACATATCTTAAGTGCTGAGACCCTAATTATAATCTTGACTATATTTCGGATGCAGTATACACGTATCTCAGATGCAATGTATCCGAGATGCTCTCTTATTCATATCTCGGGTGCACCCAAGATATGACCAGCCAGTCATGTTACACATAATAAGGTCACTGCATCCGAGATATGTTCGATTTTTTCCACTGCATCCAAAATATGACTCTAAATGTATTTCAGTAAAAACTTATATATTTATTTAAATCGATAAATATTATATTTTTTAATTTAAATAAAAAAATTCCTGATATACATCAAATTTAGTCATAGTTATTCTTCGGCGTCAAAAATTATTTAAATAATTAACTAAAATGTTAAGGAAAAGTATAGGGTACCAACTTATTATCCGCCAACTTCTGCCAACTCTTATTTATATTTGTGTTTCATGGAAGTGCGTTCGTAGATGTGTCTAATAATTAATATATTTTAAATACATATATAAAGAGACACATCCAGAAAATATATCTATAAAGACACTTCTATTAAACACAGTTATAAAAAAGACATTTTTATTAGACACATCCACAAACACACTTCTATGAAATATAATTAATTATAAATAAGAGTTGGCAGAAGTTGGCAAATATGCTGTTGGTAACGTAGCGGAACCGAAATGTTAAAGCATGAGAACAAAAATGTTACCTTTAATTTCTAATAATTAAAGTATATATATACATTATTTAAACTCCAAAACAATGCCAAGTCATATAGGAATCCAATAGTTTAGAGTTTTTTTTTTATTTTTTTAAGTGTTGTATCAAATCTTTAATATATATACGTAATTAATTACGTAATTTTTTTTCTTTTTCTTTACACGTTATTATATTGCTAATTATACATGCATGCATGTTCATTGTCATGAGTTAGCAATGTATAAAAGAAAAATTGACTAAGCTTCAAATTTTTCTCCTCAAATTGCCAGTCAAAAACTCTATAGTAGTCTTGTATCTGATCTGACTTCAAATTCAGACGAATTGATAATTAAGACCACCAAAATGGAACATGATCATATGAATTCATTATATTACTCTTCCTTTCTTTTTCTTTCTCCCTTTTAATATCTTTCCATTCACTACCGTACAATCAACATGCATACGGGTTTGAAAAAGTAATACTCTCCATGATTATATTACATATATTGATGTCATGCATGTATCTGAAAAAATTTTGAGATTGTTTATTAATCAAATTATTAATTCGATAATATTAAAGAAATAAAAATAAATAAATTTGTCTCATTTAATATTTATTAATTATAATAATTAATAAATATTAAATAAAATAAATTTATACTGTTTTAATTGAACTTTTTTATGTTTATAATATTATTGTTAATAGGTGATATATCATATATGTCAGTAATTATTAATTAAACTCTTGTGATCAGTATGTGAAACGAAATGGTGATGAGATAATAACAACTGGAAACAGATAATAATAGACTCTCCAACTAATACGTTTAATAATTGAATGAAGATATGACAAATTGCGCGCTAATTAGCACAGGTGTTAGTTTTAGTTAAAAGTTTAGGTGAAGGAATAAATTAAGAGTGGTAAACTGTGATTATCATCATCATCACTTAGCTTTATGAATGTGGAGATAAATCGAGAGGCTTAAGCCATGAAAATAATGCAAGCAAAACAATGTTGATATAAATTAATTAAAATGCGCGTGGCACAAAATTGAGGCACCCGTTAAAACAGGTGTTTTAACTAGAAAACTCCAAGGTTTAGTTATAACTTATAATTATTTAATTAACGTATTATTCTAAGTTACTTGCTTAACCTTTCAAAAGCTTCTAAACAAGTCCGGCCGAGAACAAAAGAGAAAGTCGCAAGAGGACAATTAATTAAATTAAAGTATATTTTAAGTGTATTAAAAACATTGATATTTTAGTTATTTTAACTGTTAATTCAAATTATAAAAAATATATATAATATATATTAATTAAAATAATTAAAATATTAAAATTTTTAATGTATTTAAATTTTTTTTAAATATAAAATAAAAATTTAAATACAATTAATTTTATATAAAATTAATAATTTAAAATTATTAAATAAAAATTTAATTAAATTATTTAAATAATTTAACTATTTTTAAATATTAATTTTACGTAAAATTTAGTATACTTGACTTCTCACCGAAGTATAAACCAAAGTACTATCGTTGTATTGTGTAACAAGTCAAGAGGGCCCCACCATGTCTCACGAGGACAACAGGAACACGTCGAATTAATTCTAAATATGTAATTTGATTTTTATTTTATTATTTTTTGAATTATATATATATATATATTTATTTATTTATTTATTTATTTTCAGAAGTAGCTTTCTTTGCTAACATCAGAATTACCTCAAATATTCGTATGCATGATGCATCAAAATGTTTCTAGATAATTCAAATGAAATATACTAAAATTCAGACGCATTAAATGCCAGAGTTACGTTTGTTATCCTGTATTTAGACATATTATTAATATTAATTTTAACTTTTAATATAAATTAAATATATTTATGATAAAATGTTATTAAATTAGTATGACATCATCAATTTCGAAATGGCATCATCCTTTTTCATTAAATGCAATGTATTCATTTTTATTTTTTTTTTTGTTAAATTAATAGTATTACATTTTTCATAAAAGAAATCTATTTTAGCATTATAAAAAGGGTTTTGTAATTTTTTTAAAATTAATGAATTATAAAATCATTAAAATATTTTTAATAATAAATTTTTACATTAAACATGTTGACAGATAACCTCCCGTTAGTAATACTCTTTTAAAGAAAAAAAAAAACATTGTATTATGCTATTATCTTACAACACTTAATATTTTGACACTAAAAATGCTACTGTAGTACGTTCTGATACTGATATGTAAACGGTAGACCTCTCTTCTAATAATATTTTAAAAAATATCTTCTTTAGAATTATATAAAAATTAATATTTAATAATTAAAATTTTATTAATTATTAATTATTCTAATTAATAATCTGTGATATATATATATATATATATATAAAATATATTATTATATAATAACCTTAATTAATATAATTTACAAATAAAATACATACATCTCATTTTTTGAATTAATTAATCAAATATCTATTAAAGAATAATAAATATTTGATACATATAAATTATTTTTCTCATATAAATTCATATAAGTCTCTTTAACTTAATTTATCTTACGCATCACTATCTAACTAACTTTTCAAATAATGCGCAAATATATAACTACTTTTTTTGAAAAGATTTCGTTTCCATTTTTGAGTTTTCTCAGCGTTTTCAATTTACGTTTTCTTCTATCTTTGCGTTCTTTGCATTTTTTTGTTCGTTTTTTTGCGTTATCTTTCTTCGTTTTTCGCGATTTCTTTCGTTCTTTATGTTTTTTAAATCAAGCTTTGAAATAAGTTTTAAACAGTTATCTCATTGTTAAAGATAATGAATGATTTAAGTTCAGATTGTCAATTAAACCAAAGCGAAGTGAATTATTGTTTAGAATCCAATCAAGTGGCTGATGTGTGTAGTTCGATTCTAGTTAATGTTTTCGTTAGTAATTTATAATTCTGTAGGTGAATAATATTATTTTTGTTTGTGAAAATTGTTGTTCATCGTTGATGGTTTGAATTGAATGTAATGTAAAAGTTTTGTATTAAAAAAAAATATTTTTGTGTATTTGTAGCAAATTTTGGTGTAAAACTAAGATATTTATGTGTATTGTTAACAATTTTCAGTGTATCTGTACTGGTAAATTTTGCATAATTCAAAACTCTTCCACTACAAGAAAATAGGCCTATGGCCACGCTTTTTTTTTGCCACGCTTTAAAAGCGTGGCCAAAGGTGGTCAATGGCCACGCTTTTGTGAGGGTGGCGATTGAATAGAGATTTGGCCACGTTTTTTCTTGCCACGCTTCAAAAACGTGGCGAAAAGGGTCAACGGCCACGCTTTTTGAAGGGTGGCAATTGATTAGAGAAACGGCCACGTTTTTTTCTGCCACGCTTCAAAAGCGTGGCCATAGAGAGAAACAGGAACGTTTTAAAAGCGTGGCGACAGAGTTTCATTACGGCCACGCTTACAAAACGTGGCCATATCCTGGTCCTCTTTTGGCACGCTTTAAAAGCGTGGCCAAAAGGTTTTTTTTTTAAAAAAAAATAGACCCGGCCCCCAACCCGGTCCCCAACCCAATTGAAGAGATTTCAACCCGGTCCCCAACCCTTTTCGCGATCGAGCTCACTCTTTCACCCTGGCTACCCCTAGAGGAGCTCACATCCCTGCCGTCACCAGAACCACCATCGCTGCGCCGTTAGCCTCCGCTCCCCCTCCGCCTCGTCTCCTCGTCGCCGTTACCAGCATCCTTACCGTCAGCGTCAGCGTCAGCGCCACCTCTTTCAACCGATTCCTTCCAAAAGCGAATACGACAAGGGACAATGTGGGAAGATGTCGGAGCTCGGAGGCGGCAACTGTTTTCCGCGTCTCTTGCTCGGTGTCAATGTCAGTCTTGCCCTTGTTGAAGGAATTGTTGCTTTCGTTGCGTTGTTTCAGGTTCTTCTCCTCTTTCTTTCATGTTTCAATTCGCGCCAGCATTGCTTTTCGGATATGAAATTGGTTCGTGCATTTGATAATTTTAGGGTTTTTTTAGTGTTGTGCACAATTTGGGGAGGTTTTGGTGGGGAACGGGTGATTGGCGTAATTTGAAAATTTGGGGAATTTGTGAGAAGATATTCAGATTTCGAAACTTGCATTTTGAATTTTGATATTTTAGCTGTTATATATTTTTACAATCCCTAAACTGTAGCCTACTTTTTTTTTCTTGCCCTAAGAAATTTTTTGTATATATGAATTCGGTAGCTTCATTAGCTAATAAACAGATTAGCTAAAGTTCTCGAAACCTAATAAATATTGTATTGAAAGATATCAAAACCGGGTTAGTGTGATCTTAGCTTGTTGTTTGAAGATATATATGAATCTGTAAAGGTATGTCTTCTGATTTGCATTTTAATCTTTACAATGATGGTTGCCCGATGTCTAGTGTTATCAATTCACTTTATTTTAGATTTTTTATTTCCTCTGAATGTTGCCCTGGATGAACTTGTTTATTGTGCTGTTTTGGTGTTGAATTCTGGACTTGTGATTGCTGTTTATTGTATTTTTTTTCATTGTCCAAAATAGATGCTGTGAAAGTGTTACTGTTTCATTAATTTTTCTTGGTTTGTTGTTGCTGAGTGCTGCTCTGCTTGTTGCTTGGTCCATATTATATGAACTGCAATGATTTCAGTTTGTGGAACTGGTTAAGTCATATGAATTCTGTTTGCTGCTTGCTTGAACCTGGGAAACATGCTTTTTATTGCTGCTGTTTAATAAACAACTGCTTCTGTTGATGATTCTATTCTTTGCATATTAAATAAAAGATTTGAGTGGTATAAATTATTTTATACTACTACAAGATTTATTAAGGATTAAGATTTTATGTTATCTATAGGGGAGGAAAAGGAAAAAGAAAAAAAAGAAAAAGAAAAAGATAAAAGGACAGTTTCTGACAGGTGATGTGTTTAAGTGGATTTGGTTTATCCACATCAAATGACATATAATATTACAACCTTCGACCTTGGATATGATATGCCAACAATGGCTGCTTCTCTCTCCTCTCTACTTCTTCCACTAGGTATCTATTCTATGTGCTGCTTCCTTAAATTTCCAATTGTTTTCTTCATTTCACAACTCAAACAATGTTACATTGTCATTGCTTCTTGTTTCTGTTTTGTTCACAACCTCAGATTGTTATTGCTTCCACTCTTGTATAGGTTTTAGTTTGAGGAGAATACATTGTTCCTTTCTCTGCCTCCTTTCTTTGTTTTTCTCTGCTAAGACATTACAAATGGTTGTTGTAAATTGCTAATAATGCTTTGATATTTGATGTAATTGCATTGCATCTCCTGTTTCTACTAATGTTAGTCAGCACCTTTCTCAAATGTCAGTTATTTTTAAAGAGAAATTCTTCAAATAAATTTTGGGAAATCAAAGCATTATTAGTATCTAAGCTATTCTTTCCTGATAATAGAATCTATCTATTCTATGTGCTGCTTCCTTAAATTTCCAATTGTTTTCTTCATTTCACAACTCAAACAATGTTACATTGTCATTGCTTCTTGTTTCTGTTTTGTTCACAACCTCAGATTGTTATTGCTTCCACTCTTGTATAGGTTTTAGTTTGAGGAGCACTACTAGTTATTGTTTAACTCAATAATCTGTTGTGTCATGTTCTTAGATGAATGATAGTGGTGCCAAAAAGTTATTTTTTTCTAAGAGGAAAGTAATAACGAATTATTGTTGAGTTAATGAGTTCATGCATTGTATTTACAGGATAGTAAAGGTGAATTCATTGTGACTTTGTAATCCACTTCTGTTTCTGCGAAATTGAAATTTTCTCAACTATTATCACTGCCCTCAGCTTCCATTCTTCAATTTCACTATTCATTTAGGATTCACTTAAATTCAAGAAAGTGCCAAATCATCATAACTATCCACCATGACTTCATACCTTTTTGAATTTCTATTGGCTGAAAGTTTCAAATTGCTTTTAAAGTGTTGGTGCATAGAAATTATTCTCATGGGTTTAACTGTCACAATTGTTTTCTAAAGTATGTAATTTTTTTTGGGGTAGGTTCTACTTGTAAAAGTTTGGGCTGCAATCCTCAAGGCATTGCTGCTGACAGGCTTCGATGCTTGGTTCTGCAATACCAAAGATCGGTGGTAAAAGAAAAGGCCTCAGATACAACTGAATGTGCTATGGTTAATAGCAGTTCACGCAGAGACTTTCTTGGATTGGCTTTGGGAGTCTCAAGCCTCTTTGTTGGTTCATTGGAAGGCAAAGGAGCTGGTTTGCCCCCAGAAGATAAGCCAAAACTATGTGATGAAGCTTGTGAGAAGGAGCTTGAAAATGTATGGTGAGAATACATTGTTCCTTTCTCTGCCTCCTTTCTTTGTTTTTCTCTGCTAAGACATTACAAATGGTTGTTGTAAATTGCTAATAATGCTTTGATATTTGATGTAATTGCATTGCATCTCCTGTTTCTACTAATGTTAGTCAGCACCTTTCTCAAATGTCAGTTATTTTTAAAGAGAAATTCTTCAAATAAATTTTGGGAAATCAAAGCATTATTAGTATCTAAGCTATTCTTTCCTGATAATAGAATCTATCATTCTTAAAGGAATAGAAGACATTCTTATATTTTCAAAGAATTTGTGCATCATGCAAAGAATATGTTAATAACCAATCTATTTGATTGCACTTAAGTTTTAATATTCACATTTTGAAGACCCTTGATCAATGAACACCATGGAAACATGCTATTTATTGCTTGCGTTAACGTGTAACTATTGATTAACATATCTACAAGTGTTTTAAAGTGGTGTTCTAGTTTTTTCTGGTTGATGGAGTCATTGTTTTATTTGTTGCCACTCACCGATTATGTACTTTTTTATTATGCCTTTTGTTTTTTACGAAGAAGATTTGGATCTGGTTCTGCAGGCTGCAGAGGCTTGGATTGATGTTGAAAGAGTTTATACAATTGCATTAGGAGCCAAGAAGAACTAGTGTCATGATGATCTATCTTTTTTTTTTCGGGGAAATTGCAATCAATGGAGTCAGGTTCAGTATAATAGTACTTAGCAATAACTTCTTATACTGCTATCTGCACCAGAATCAGTGAACAAAACTCCATCTGGGGAAACATTTGTTAAATCAAATTTGCAGAAGGTCTGTTGCTTTTAGTTTGGTATTTTGAGCATAGTTTAGTTTCGTATTATTGTACTTTTAGATTTGCATTTACCAATCAGTGAGCATAGTTTAGTTTCTGTTGCTTTATTGTTCTTGATATTTTGCTGCAGGCTAGTATTGGAATGGATAACTTGAACGCTTAATGCACAAAGTGGAGCAGTTTGAGGTTGATTATGATCTTTTACCAAGTATTTAGGCTGATGAGCATCTCTATTAGTGTAATTTGATATATTATGAGCAGTTCTAACTTGTATTGTTTCTGTATTTTTCTTCGGTTTTTAGTTTTGGAATTTGAACTCGAGATTTATTTTGTATTTGAATATTAGTTTTTTAATGTATAAAACAATTATAGTAAATTATATATGTCACTAATTATTGTTTGATATGTCTTGTAATAAAAATTGCATACTATATTTGAAGGTTTGGTAATAAAAAAGGATTGAAAATTTATATTACGAAAAGAATTTTTTTTTAATTTAACAAGGCTTTCGCCACGCTTTTAAAGCGTGGCAGTATATCTTACTATGGCCACGCTTTAAAAGCGTGGCCGTATCTCTTCCTATTGTCACGTTTTAAAAGCGTGGCCATACCTCTCCTTTGGCCACGCTTTAAAAACGTGGCCAGATCTGCCCTATCGCCACGCTTTAAAAGCGTGGCCAGATCTGTCCTATCGCCACGCTTTAAAAGCGTGGCCATATCTCCCACCTACAGCCACGCTTTTAAAAGTGCCAATTTGTAAAAAAGCGTGGCGATAGACTGAAAAAAGCGTGGCGATAGAGCAACCGCCACCCTTTCATAGGTCACCCTTTCATAGGTCACCCTTTCAAAAGCGTGGCGGTAGCTCAAAAAGCGTGGCGAAAAGCTATCGCCACGCTTTTTTCAGCTTTTCGCCACGCTTTAAAAGCGTGGCAATAGACTTATTTTCTTGTAGTGTTCTTCTCTCTCCTCCTCGTCATCTGCTGCTTCTTCTTCTTCTTTTTTCATAATAATAATAATCATCATCATCATCACCATCTTCTTCTTCTTTTCTTATTCATCTATTCCTTTTTATTTTACCTTCTCAAGTTTCTTCTTATTTTACTTTCTTAACAAGAATAAAAATAAAAAAAATCAAATAAAGAAGAAGAAAAAACACATAGTGCTGCAAAATTACTTAGAAGAGAATGAACTTACATTCATTCAACTAAAAGAAAAAAATAAGGAAAAAAAGAAGAAAAAAATGCAGAGCATTAAAGGAAATATTTTGCATCAAATTTCAGTGTAAAACTAAGATATTTATGTGTATTGTTTAAAAATTTTTGATGTTTTTGTACTGATCTGCATAATTTAAAACTCTTCATCTTCTTCCTCCTCATCTTTTACTACTTCTTCTTTTTTTTTCATCATCATTATCATTTTTTTTTCTTATTCATCTTTTTCTCCTTGTTTTACCTTCTCAAATTTTTTCTTATTACTCTTCTAACAAGAATAAAAACAAAAAAAATCAAACAAAAAAGAAAAAGAAACACATAATGCTACAAAATTACTTAGAAGATGATGAATTTATATTCATTCAACTAAAAGAAGAAAAGAAATAAGGAAAAAAAACAAAAAAAATGCAACATTAAAATGAACATTTTTGTATATTTGCAACAAATTTCAGTGTAAAAATAAGATATTTACGTGTATTGTTTAAGAATTTTTGATATTTTTTGTACTAATAAGTTCTGCATAATTTAAAACTCTTCATCTTCCTCATCTTCTGCTGCTTCTCTTCTTCCTCATCTTCTTATTTCATTTTCTCATAATTCTTTTCGAATTCAGCTTCGAAACTTCCTTCACTTTTTGCGACGATTTTGATTCTTGTTTGAATTTTGAGTGTTACGGTTTTGATTGAGAGAGAAGAACCGTTTGTCATAATGATTTTTGCGTTATTCAAGAGTTGGAAAAGTACATGTTTACACGTAATCTAAACTGAGGGTTATTTTTGTTGGATTTGGCCCAACTTATATGCCAAAAAAACTTGTATGTGTAGCATATCTGAAAGAATAAAACCTACAAATAATGTCATTAGAGTATCTTACAATGGATATCATTCTAGCATAAAAATGTTGATATTATTTGTTCTGGTGTCAATATGCATACCTCTTTTATTTCAAAATATTTTTAAAAAATATTTTTTTTAGAATTAAACAAAAAATGACATTTAATTACTAAAATTCTACTCGTTATCAATCATTTTAATAAATTTAATTTATATCTTTCTTTTATTGTATATCAACCTTAATTAATATGATTTGTAAAAAAATATTACACCTCATTATTTGAATTAATTAATCAAATATCAGTTATGGAATAAAATCTATAAATAATATCATTTTTGAATCATAAAATATGAGTAATGATTAAGATACTTAATTTATCTTTTTAATATTTAAATGAGTAAAAATTTACATATATATATTATTATATATATTATCTTTGAAAATATTAAAAAATACCAAATACAAAATTTTTAATTTAAAAATAAAAACTAATTAAAAAGGTAAATTAAAACTTATAATAATTTGTATATAAATTAAAAAATAAAATAAAAATACTGATAAAAACATAAATTAAATAAATATTTTTTGTACATAGTAAAAAAATATAATTTGAAGGTGTAAAAATTTAGAAAATTTTTTAATATAGACAATATTTATGTGTTATGCAGCTATATTCTATTATGGTATATCACAATGTGAAATTGCAATATTATTTGAGTCAACACATAGATAACGTGTTGTTTAAGGTGGAAGTAGTTTTTTAGCGAAGTGGAACACATGTCGAGCCAACTTCTATGTTTTGATAGAAATTGTACCGTAGTTCCGTAAATATTATACCGTATAAAATCACAAATAAAAACGGATTTTCACACGCAAAACTCATCCTTTTATATGTATTTCATATAATTTTAATATTGTGCTAAATTTTACAGTGTCCTCCATCATACTACTGATGCATTAAAACACTTTTCTCGCAATGATGTAAAATAATAACAAGTTTCAATTTTCATATAAAGAACACCCACCTCACAGATTACATGTTGGTATCACATCGAAATGAAAAAGTATTGGTATTTTTGTTGAAAATAAAATTATTTGATATAATTACAGGTGGATGGATCTTGTAAATGGAGAATCAGCACGCAGAGTGCGTATTGGATATGTGTTATCATTCTGACAACACACATGATGTGTGTTGAACATGTGTCAATATTCTAGCCAACATATAAAATGCATATTGGACACTCTTTTTACACATCTGTATATAATACTGTAATACATTTTAAATATCAATATTCAATTAAAAATATCATATTCATCTTCATATTAAAAATAATTTCTAAAAAAATGAGCAGAAAAAATTCTGAATTTTCTTTTCTCTTTTTTGTCTAATATTGATACTGGTATGATTAAAAAGATTCGAAGAATGGGGCAGCGGGAAGCCCATGGAGTGGGCCCCATCATGGAGATGTGAATCGGTTTGACGCTTTCAGCTTCACACGCAACAATGCGGTGCCGTTTTTGTTAATCATGATTTTCCTTTTTGTTTTTTGTTTTCCATATTAACTTTTTGATAGAGTATATGATGATGAACAAGTAATTACATGCATGAACCATTCTTTCGCTTTCTCTTTTTCTTTGTTAACATTCTATCTTTATTGTTTAATAATGTATTTTCATCACATGGCTATGATCTTTATTTTAGTTAATTTACTTTAATTTTAATTTACGTTTTCAATATATAAAAGAACAACTTTATTGTATCTTACCAATGATGTACGTATTAGTATGTGAATATCATTTTTTAATTTTTTTTAGTTAAAAAGAATTATTTAAATTTAAATTTTAAAATTTATATTAAAGTCTCACATATATACGATATAATACACGTAATTGAAAGAGATATTTCAGCACCTTTTCATAAAGTAATGAGAGCATATATACTATTATAGTATTATCTACTCGTATTCAATTCTTACTTTCTTAGAAGAAATACATTCGTATCGGCAAAGTTCAAAACCAATTCCACGAAAGAAAAAGTATTCCAGAAAAGTTAAGAGTTAAATTAAGCCTTTACTACGGCTGTGAATATAATTGTTTTATAACACACTAATTTGAAAAACATAGGGGGTTTAATTTATTATTAATGAGTTTGATTTGTGGGTATTAATACGACGGCGCTGATTTTTTCTTCTCTTTCTCTTTTCTTTAACTTTATAATACGTAGAATATGCACACGTACGTAAAAAAATAATGCATAAAAGAGGTTGGATCATGATAAATATCTTGCTTAATATATGTCTAGCTATTTGATTAGTTATTAGTGTTAGGATATATAAAGATGGTTTTTAAGGTATTATTAAATTATTTGTTTAGAAAAATTTTTGTTTTTATATTAGTTGTTATAAAATTAATAATAATATTTTTTTAGAATATAATAAATTTATAAATTTTTTAATTAATAATAATAAAAAATTTTCAATTTTTTAAAATAAAAAATCTCTTTAATAATTGAAATACACACTTGTGGATATGTATAAATAATGGACAAAGATTTTATTTATATTTATTGCACATAGCAATTATAATTTATTGTATACATAAATTGTTGTGACTCTTTTATTATCAATAGGCACAATATTTTAAATATATATAATTCTTAAAGAATTATGTGTTTTTAGCTAGTCAATAGGTATAATAGGTATAATGTTTCAAACATTTGTCATTTTTAAAGGATTATTGTGTTCCTTTAACTAAATAATATTATGTACTATTATCATAACTGACAATATATAAACAGTTAATAATTGTTTATTAATATTAATAATAACATTAATAATAATATTAATAATATTAATTAATTAAATTTGTAAATATCTTTTAATTTTTTAATTTACAAAATTTTAAATATCATACAAGTATATGTATAAAGAATGTGTTACTAAGATTAAATATTATTTTAGTGTAAATTTTAAAATTCTAATAAAATAATAGGTGTCTATTCAATTAAACATATACTCCATATGTTAGTACTAAAAATCACACACATTACTTATACTCTCCAAGTTTAAAAGTTTATAATTTTAAGTACTTATATGGCATTGTGCTCATCCTTGTTTCATAAATATTTACGAAAATAAAATCTCTAAAATTCTCAATTGGACCGGCACTATTCCTATGTTCATATAGGTGAAATTCTTTAATAAATAATATTATCATTTCACTAAGAGTTTTAACTCACCCTCCTAATATATTATAAATATCACTAAATCTTATACCTTAGTATTCCAATTGTTAAATAATTTATTATTATCCATTAAATATTGAGATTAGTGGTCTACTAAATTTTCTTGAGATCTTATATAAGTTGTAATACCTGGTCTAACCAAAATTAATTAAATAATGAGTTAAGTAGGAGCGAATATAGTTGGAAGATTTGGCAATTGGAATTTGATGATTTCAATATGATATTTGGATTCAGTGAATTTTTCCGAGTCGGAAAACATAGTTTTCTGCGTAAAAGCGCGCAGTGGAATTTTGATCGGCAGTACCGGCTGAGACCTGTCTGGTACTGCAGCTGAGAAAATTGATTATGAGTAAATAAGATTAAGAAATGAGGAATTATAATTAGGGGAGGTAGAAATATTTGAAGTGCGATTTAGAGCGCTAATCTTAAAGGTTTTGGTCCAAAATTGAACCAACGGACAAAAATAAGTGAACTGGGCCTAAGTGGACCCAAGACCCAACATATATAAACATTAGTTATGAGCATTTCAGCTCATTTTGCCCTAAAGAATGAGTGTTGGGCGCTGAATTGAGAAGAGAGAAGAGAAGAGAGAAAACCTAACTCTCTTTGATCTTCAAACCACCATAACTTGAGCTACGGAGCTCCGATTGACGAGCCGTTTACGGCCACGCGTTGCTCTTCTCATCCTCTACAATTCTATCTAAGTTTTGTGGTAAGTATTTCATTCATCTCTGCCCAGTTTTCGAAATTCCCCACTGTTACACGTTTTTGGGAAGTTAGTGTTGAAATCTTGTGATTTTGGGTGTTTAGGGATACTCCAACATGGATTCTAAGTGTATTCTATCCCTACTTCATATGGGCTGAGGTAAGAAGTGCTCAAACCCTTGTGATTTATCATCTTTATGAGCCCTAGGTTGATGTATGTATGTAATATTGGTTATGTTAGTGTATTTGATGGTTTTGGTACACAATTGGGAGATTGGTGTTGCTTGAGGAGCTTTGGTGAGGCTTAGGGCTAAGGTTGGTGGAGACTTCCAAAGAAGAGGCTCAATTGATTTGGCTACAAGAGGTACGGTTTAAGTTTCATTTAAGTATCGTGTGGTGTGATGAGAATTCCTAGGCTAGGTGCCCTTAGGATTAAGTTTGGATTGTGTAATTGGTTGGTGCTAATATGCATAGTTGGTATGTAATGTGAACTAATGATTGGGTTGAGAATTGTGTGGCCTTGTATGCTTGGTGTATTGAAAATTTGATGTATTGGGTATTGGGTAATGAGTATTGATTTGTGGTTTATGCATTTAAATTGTGAAATTGGGCCGGAGGCCGTAAATTTTGGGCCGGAGGCTGGGAAGAGGTAAGGAAGGTAAGTTGATGTGTGCATTGTACGATGACACAAGTGATTGGATGAATTTCAGATAATGAATATATGAATGATTGGGTTGGTTATTGAATAATGAGGTTTGAGGAGTTGAAGTGTGGAAATTGGTAATTTTGGGTGAAATTATGTAGATGAGGTATGTTTGATTTTGGTTGAGATATATTATGTGGTCATATATGTGAGTATGATTATTGATGCCTTGATGGTATGATAATGCATGAGAGATATGTATGTTGTGATATATGCTTGAGAAATGATTAAGGTTGATTTGGGGGTGAAACCACGTGATAGTGAGTATGATATTGGTTATGTATAATGATGGTTGATTGGAAATAGTATTGTTGAAAATTGGGATGAGGAAGGATGTATGACATGTTGATATGTTTGTAATTTAACCATTTGCTTGAAATGGGTAAAGATGGTTATATGGCGGTTTTGTGAATCGTGGTAAAGTGTTAATGTATGAGTTGATGAGGCTTGATGTTGATTTTGGTATATTTTGATTGGTTTCAAAAAGAGTTGAAATTGACATGTTTTGGTTGATTTTAAAAAGGGTTGAAAATGGCTTGTTTTGAAAAGGGCACCTTGTGGTTTTGTATGAAAATATGGTTTTTAGGCATACTTTGATGGGACATAACTTGGACTCTGGATCTCTGTTTTGTGCCAAACTTGTTTAGAAGTGAAATTGGATCCGAGATGTCCATGCCGTTCGAAGAACGGGCGAAAAACGATTTAAAATGAGAAAGTTATGTTCGTCGGAAGATTGGGGGTTGAATCTGTGAATTCTGCAGCTTTCAACTTAAAATTTTTTTAGCAGAATGACCCTCCACGCGTAGGTGCACTTGGCGCGTACGCGTCGTTCTTCCAGAAGGCACCATCCACGCGTGCGCGTGGTGTGCGCGTGCGCGTCGATGTGCTGCACCCAATGCCAGCCTTTTTCCCGAGAGTTGTGCCAGAGTTGTGCCAGTTTTGTGCCTGGGGCGCAAATGCACCCACGCGTACGCGTGGCTGACGCGTACGCGTCGTCTGGCTGTGTTTCAATCCGCGTGTATGACGCATACGCGTCGATGAGCTTTGTGGCCATTCACGCGTGCGCGTGGAGTACGCGTACGCGTGGCCCTGTTTTCATCCCAAAGTTGATTTTTGAGTTTTAAAAACTAAATCCCATACTTCTAAGCCTCCGATCTCACCCCTCATGTATTAAATCATTATGATATGCCTATCAATGAGAAAAGAGTTAGGGGATGTGGTAACTTGCGAGTGAAGCAAGGGGAAAAGTTATGATCAATGATGATTATATGACAATGATAACAATTGGTTTTTGGTGCTTTCTTTTCCAAAAGTCTACATTCTTTGATGTAATGTCTTTTCTTGTGACAATGATAACACTCTTTGTATCTTTTTGTCATGCTTTCAATCTTTTGAGAATTTTTTTATTGGTGTTGTCTTCACTAATATGATTCATTTTAAGACTTTAAGAAAGATACACAGCATCACATTTTTTAGTTTTCTCCTCTATGTGTATATGCCTTAGTAATTTCTTACTTGTGAAGTCCTCATCAAGATGTAAAAATTTCTTTCTGTAACCATTATAAGATGAAGGCAATTTTAAAATAATTGCTCAAACTTGTAATGATTCAAGGATCACTACTTGTAGATCACAAAGTCTGCTTACAAAGATTTGTAATTCATGAATTTGATCCATAATAGGCATAGTATCATTCATAATAAATTCAAAATATTTTATCATAATAAATTTATCTGTTTCTTATCATTCAGTATTGTACTTTTCTTCCAAAAACTTCTAAATCTCCAATGGTGATTGAATTGACATGTAAAAATCATAAAGTCAGTCAGATAAATTATTGAGAATATGACCTCGACATACAAAAGTATCTTTATCTTGTTTCTTCTTGAATTGAACAATCTTTTCTTTCTCTTCCGGTGTGAAATTTTTAGCGGCATCGATAATTGGTGTAGTCTTCGGTCAATCACATATACAAGATTGAGAACCGAAAGAAGAAACATTATCTTGTCCTTTCAACGGTTGAAGTTCGTTCCATCAAAGCGATCCAACTTGACAAACTCTTGATTTATGACCTTGAAGGTAGTGTTTCGATCTTGTGTCATCTTTAAGAAATATCTCTCTAAAATTGTTGGGTATATGAAGATGGTTTCAAAGCACGATAGATCGCTTGTTTTAGAGAGATATTTGTTCCCACAATTGTTATAAGGTTGATGACAATACTCTCTCAAGATACAATAAAACCTAAGAATTTCTTAATTAGTAATATTAAAAAATTCTCGACTCTCTTGAACAAAAAAATCTCTTAATAGTTAAAATACACACTTAGTTAATATGTGCAAATAGTGAACAATGATTTTATTTATATCTATTATTGCACATAGCAATTATAATTTGTCACTACATAAATTGTTATGACTCTTTTATTATTAATAAGTACAATGTTTTAAACATACACCATTTTAAAGAGTTATATCTTTTTAGCCAATAAATACAATATTTTAAACATATACTATTTTTAAAGGGTTATGTTCTTTTAACCAAATAATACTAATATGAACGGTTAGTAACTGTTTATTAATATTAATAATAATATTAATTAATCAAATTTGTAAATACCTTTTAATTAATATAAAATAAAATAAAAATATTATTCATATACTAAGCACGTTTAATATTTATATAAAAATAATAATTATTAGTTAATTATATATCTATGTTATTTTTTAATTAATAAAACAAAAAATATATATTTAATTATTAAAAAAATACCAATATCAAAACCGTGTTTATTATTAAAAAAAAATACATAAACATAGCAGAATTGAAATAAAAATACGAAGAGATAAAGAAGGAAACAATGTACATCCACAAATGGAGTAATTTTATAATAATTAAGCTATTTAGCACTATTATATTGGGAGCATTGATGAGCCAAGATAGAAAGTATTAAAAATTTAAAATAAGTACATAGTTGTTCAGTTATTATTCCTCAAAAAACATTATGCATGGAAATTAAACAACCTAATCCGATGAAGAACATGGAAACATTGGTTTAAATTATTGGTCGGTTGGTAGCTACGATTCTACTCTACCATGGGTGACTCAATCTTTGAGTCATCATAAGTTTAAGATAGAGAAGTTGTATTATTATGATGGATTAGTTTGGTTGAATTAGCTTAGCGCTACTACTGCTCACATTTCTTGACTTTTAGGTTTCTGACTTTCTTTGAGTTATATCGATAGATGCATCTTCCAAACTCCAACATGGAAATTTGATACATTTATTTTTCTTTTATTCATATCCAAATTTTATAACTAGAAACCTAATAATATCACTAGACCATTTCGCTATTAATAACTTTTGTGTTTATATGATTAAAAAATGTTAGGTTTTTTTTATATTTATTAGGGTGTAAGTTATGAACTGAACCAAAATTTACCACAAAACTGAGTCGTAATTTACAATAACTGAATAAAAAATATAAAAAATCAATTTTTTTAGTTTTTTTCCAAAATAAACTGATCAGTTTGGTTTGGTTTTTGATTGGCTCGGTAGAAACTGAATCGAACAAAAAGAGTAGCTTAATAATGCATTGAAATTAAAAATTTTAGACTTAACAAATGTGTTTGTTTTATATTTAGTTGTTGAAATGAGTTGAAATTGTGTTGAATTTGAATGTAATATTATTTTAGTTTAGTGATTGTTTCGAACATCATTTTACTAAGATTAATTTTCTATTAGTTAGGAGTTAAAAATTGAAAAAACCGACCGAACCAAATCATTTTTGGTTCAGTTTGATTTGGTTGTTACACAGACAATAAACCGATTGATTATACTTTATAAAAACTGAATAGATTGGTTCGATTAATTTTTAGTCCAAAACCAAACCAAATTGAACCGATAACACTCCTAATATTTATTATGTATTTTTAATTTTAAATGAATACTAACTTTTTTTTTCATAAAAAAATGTTAGTCTTCTAACACGCTTAAACATATATTATTTTTTTCTTCTCAAAATTGGTTGACTGACTCAATAAATATGTGCCGCCTGAATAATAGGAATAATAAATGCTTAAATTGGCAGCATATGTATATATTTTGGGTTGACTCGTAAGTCGTAACCCTAACTTCCGGAGGTAATGAATGGGCATATGTAATGCATTACATAAGGAATCAAACACAAAACAAACGCACCGATTCACTTGTGATAAAAACAAAAGAGAAAGCAATGCCCCAAGTTGACTACTGTGTAATTATACATGCTTTGAGACAAATCTCACTTAAACTTTTAGGGAAAAGCCAAACTATTATTAGTGCAATAGTCCCGAAGAAGGAAAAAGAAAAGAAAAGGAGTACTAGACTAGGCATTCACAAAAACGTATATTTCAATCCACGTCTTAGGACCTCAAAGTTGTAAATAAAATTTTGAAAAATTAGGAAGAATAATTTTGGTGGAAACTCAGGTACAGTCGACTTCACGTAAAATTGATAGTTGAAAGTTGTTAGATAATTTGACTGATTTCACTAAATTTTGATCTAATGGCCCTTAACTATCAACTTCACGTAAAGTCGACTGCACCTGAGTTTTTATCATTAATTTTTAGTTAATCAATACTAGTTAATTTTAATATTTAAGATTTATAATTTAAGATAAATAAAATAATTTTAAACAAAAATTGATAATATTGGTTGAAAAAAGTTGATTTTTTAGTATTACTCAATAATTTTATATTAAAAAATATCAATTTTAAGATTTAAAAATATTTATTGTATAAAAAATATATAAACGAATTATTCAAAATAGATAACTTCAACTAACTATTGTACTTAAAAGTAAATTCCTTTTTCTTAATGTGCTGGTACCTATTATTGTGACCACAATTGTACGAACTTCTCTTTTTCAAATTTCAAGTATAAAGTAAGGATAAGTTGTGCTTTGGCTTTTTACCTATTCATTCAAAGTTGCTTTTAGAAACGGTTATGATTTACGTAAGAATAGATTTTAAGAGTATAATCATGAAATTATTTTAATTTTTGTATATACTTACTACTGTATTTAAACTTGAAAAGTATAAAAGAAAATTCAATTTCTTAATAAAACATATATAATATCTGATCTTGCTTGAAAATGTTTTTGTCGTTTGGATCTTTCAAAAATATTTTTATTAGTGTTTATTTTTGGTGATTTATTCTAATTATAATCTAGCAATAAAAGGCTTTTGTAACACCATTTTCATGTGTCTAAGAAATTACCTCAAAGTAGTTATGAGTTTAGAAAGGTTATTAGATATAAAGTCCAACTATGATGGCACTCCACACATATATCATATATGACTATGAGTCATAACTCACAACACTAGATGTGGATTTCACCTAAAATTCTAGCCCGCTTTTTAGGTAAATAAAGTTAAAATTGTAGCACTTTAATTTGTTTACAAGGTAATTTATTATATATATATATATATATGAATTTAATTTTAGTATACTGTTAGTATAAAATAATTTTACACATATATTTAATTATATAATGTTACATCAATAAAATAATTATTTTTATATTAATTACGTAAATATTTATCTAAAAAATAAACGTAATTATATAATTATATAAAATATTTTACATTGTCATTATATTAAAATTAAGCTTTTATATATATATATATAGCAAATTTATAGTTATATACTTATATACCAACATTTCATTATAAAAGTACGGCGTCAAATCTTAGTATTTTATGGAAATTTCCGTTCGTACAGCAAAGAAAAGGGTGTATAACACTGTTGTATCATATGCGTAAATTGAAATCCTCAACGGAAGATAACGTATTTATTTATGTACATGTCTAACAAAAATATTATTTACTTGACTATATATTTACATATAAATATATATTTTATTTAATTTATTTTGATAAATATTTTATATTTTTATATATATTTTATATTAATAACTGATAATTAAAAAATTATGTTTACTAGTTCTAAAATTCAATTTATTCATATATATATAAAAAATTAATAATTAAAATAAGATCAAATATTTTAAATTAATTTTTTAAATATATAATCGTAAATCAAATTAATCTTTTAATTGGTCAGACGATGATTTATCAATTTTCATCGTCGATACGACAAAAAAAATTTTAATTTGTTAGAAAGGGTAAAAGAGAACAATAAAAAAATAATTTATGTGTATTCAAGTTGTTGTAAAATGATACAATTTAAAGAGTATTTATAAGTATCAAAAGAATCGAAATAATAATAACGTAATATTCTATAATAAATATTCAAATATGCTAAATAATTTTAATAAATATTAATTACTCATAATATATTCTAACCTAATTTATTGTTATATCTTTCAAAAATTAATTTAAATGATCTGAATTTAATCAAATTATAAAAAATATCCTGAAGTACTTGCTAGACAGGTAACAAGTGGCAACTGTTTGGTTTAAACTGGCGAACGAATTACCGACCAACAACCGTGAATATGAAAGGTGCAGTTTACAGTGTTTTTTGGCATTTCCAAATTCCAAAACTGAAAAGCATAAAATGCGTGTGTAATGTGAAGTTGGACAAAAAGGCAGGTGTGAAAACTGAAATGGGTATGGTAGGTTCAGAAAGCTAATAAAATCTTGATGACTGAGCAACTTGGAATTTCAGTTTTCTTTGCAGAACTAATCAAAGTGTTTACACACACACACGCCATGGAAGCTTCCTCTCTGACTCGGACGTATCCAAATTCAAACAAGTCTATGACAAGTTACACTAATAACGTATTTATTTAAATCATTTCAAATTGCAAATGTAAAATTTAATTATTTTTATTGGTATAATAATAATATGTAATTTAATATTTGAATCATGTGAGATCATGATCTAATCTTATATTACTTTTTTTCCATTAATCTAAATAAAATAGAATCTAAGTGAATATTAATATGGTAACATGATTTTAAGCATCTAGAATTTTCGGTGTTTATTTTAAGATTATTGTTATTATTATTTTCCACTTTTTAAATGGTAAAGATTTTTTTTTCCCCATTTTTAAGACTATTAACTTTTGAAGTCTTGGCTGTACATCAACAACTCAACAACCCAAACCCACCAACCTCTTTATAATAACCTCCCTCTTCTCTAATTTCCTTGGCCACAACGATCATCACTTTGATCCATTCCCTTTGTTGGAATCCACAACCCAAAACTCAAAAGACATAAACAAGACTTGAAAGAAACAAAGATTGTAGCATTACCAACATGGGTAGAACAAACTTGATGCTGAGGATTGTGTTGTTAATCTCTGTGCTGAGCTCCATGATGTTTGGATCTTCAGCACAGACATGTAAAGGACAAACCTTTAACAACAACAAAGTGTATGCCACGTGTCGTGATCTTCCACATTTATCATCATACCTTCACTGGAGCTATGTTCAATCCACTGGAAAACTTGACATAGCATTCAGGCACGCAGGGATCACCTCATCAAGTAACTGGGTAGCTTGGGCTATCAATAAAAATAACGACTTGCAATCAGCCATGTCTGGAGCACAAGCAATTGTGGCTACCACAACTGGTGGTACCACAAAAGCATACACTTCACCAATTGCTAGCCCCAACACACAGTTGAAAGAAGGGAATATCAGTTATGCAACCACTGGTGTGTCTGCTACTTATCAAGGTAGTGAGGTTACCATTTATGCTACTGTTACTCTCCCTAAGGGGACCACATCAATAGTCCATCTTTGGCAAGATGGTGCTATGTCTGGTTCTACTCCTCAGATACATGCTCAGAATTCTGCTAATCTTGATTCCAAGGAAAAATTGGATCTTGTTTCCGGATCCAGCCAAGCAGGATCCAGTGGTGGATCTCTTAGAAGAAGAAGAAATGTAAGTGCCTTCATTTCACAGTCTTAATTTTAAAATTGGAAACAAAATTTTACTTTTCACCCATGTGAAAAGTTTGGATCTTTCTTGGTTTTTGTTTTAGTGTGTAGGGTGGATAGGAAAATTAGGCAAATTCTGGCCTCCTAGGGATTACTGTATTTGTTGTATTCCTGTCCTAAATAGTTATCAAATAGGCCATAAAGGGCCTCTTTACTTTATCTTTAGATTTAGATATGAGAACTTTGATTGATTCAAAGATCTTAAAAATTTTCAATATATTTGCAGGTTCATGGAGTGCTGAATGCACTGAGCTGGGGGATCTTGATGCCTATTGGTGCAATAATAGCAAGGTATGTGAAGGTGTTCCCATCTGCAGACCCTGCTTGGTTTTACCTTCATGTGACATGCCAAACCTCTGCATACATTATTGGTGTTGCTGGTTGGGGAACTGGTCTCAAACTTGGCAGTGACACACCTGGTGTGACTTATCATACCCACAGAACACTTGGCATCATCCTCTTCTGCTTTGGAACCCTTCAGGTAATGAGATCCCCTGATTGAGTTTAGATTAAGATTTTGTCATGTTGCTATTATGATGTTTACTGACAGAAACATCTGTTGTTGGATGCAGTTGTTTGCT
The DNA here is from genome assembly GCF_003086295.3 of Arachis hypogaea. Lineage (NCBI taxonomy): Eukaryota > Viridiplantae > Streptophyta > Magnoliopsida > Fabales > Fabaceae > Arachis > Arachis hypogaea. Next base: position 6,266,261 of record NC_092039.1, on the reverse strand, counting down.
TTGCTTCTGAGGCCAAACAAAGATCACAAATACAGACCCTATTGGAACATCTATCACTACCTGATCGGATACGGCACCATAGTTATCAGTATTGTTAACATCTTCAAAGGGTTTAGTGCACTGGAGAAATCTGCTCAGGATCGCTATGATAACTGGAAGCATGCATACATTGGCATCATTGCAGGTTTGGGTGGACTTGCTCTCCTTTTGGAGTGTTTCACATGGATTGTTGTCTTGAAGAGGAAGAAAACAGAGGGAAAGATGTCACATAATGGAGCAAATGGTGCTAATGGCTATGGGGTTAGGCCACAGAATGTGTAGGCTTTTAGTGGTTAACTGGCTATACATTTGAGTTTTGATGTTGGAGCTTACTGTGTGTATATTTGCTCACATATATTGAGAGTGTAATTTTTAGGGTACTCCAAGCTGCTTAGAGCTTGGTTTTGGAGATTATTCTTTCATAGAAATAGTGAGTTCCTGGGGCTTGGTTCTTCTCCATGCTATTCCAGAGGATACTTTGTATCGGTTTCTTACTATTTGTATTTATTATTTACTTTTTTCTGATTACCTTTGAGTTTCAAGTGTTTTCTTTTTCTTTTTCTATTTTTTATCATGTTCTTCCTCAGGAAAAGTTGTAGAATAGTAAGAGTTCTCAGTTCAAAGCTTAGACTCTTGGTTTCTCTTAATATGGCACATGTAGGTGAACCCTGACCCAGCTTGTTTGAATCTTTTGAATTGGTCAGATGAAAGGTATAGATGCTTTTATCCTGTCTCTTACTTTTCTGATTTGCTTCACCTAACAAGAGCATCCGATAGTTTAGTTTTTCGTTCCTTTCTTTGCCCTGTTCTTTTCACTCAGTTCACACGGCCTTTGAATATGTTCCATGTCAATCACTTTCTATAATTTAATGCAAGTTCATATTTTTCACAAGAGCTTGAAATAAAGAAAAACCAAAGCCACAAACAGAGGTATCACCAACTCATTTTAAGATCAATGACTTGCTGCTTGCAATTGTTCCCCTATCTCTGTCAAATTTTTGTTCTTGATACGGTATCAGCCACTAGCCGATACGAGACTATAACAATGGCCACATATGTAATAATAAAGTATTCCCTTTGTTCTGTATTGATGATGGTATTAATGTTTTTAGTATATTTATAAATCATTGTATCTTACAATATACTTAGGTATATTCATATAATTGTATTTTACGATGTATCTCAAGGCAATGCATAGCAATTTTTCATTGGTTGAATACACGAGACAGAGGAGTTGTATTTCTAAAGATGCAGAGTATAATAGTATATTATAATCTTGGTGAAGCTACAAAAGCAATTAGAAAATTGAGTCATCCCCACTAAGAATTATTTTTGCAAAGTGATGAACTAAACAAGGAACAAGGATTTATTTATACGGATGGATGGCATTTTCTCCTCGTCCTTTGACTAAATGGTAAATGTCTCACTCTGTTTGGCGCAGTGCTTCAACAAATGCATCCTTCAAGGAAGGGTTTGAAGCTGCTACCCGCTGAGCTGTTACATCAAATTCTGCACCAGAACTGAAGCAAATGAACCATTAGATTCAACCACAAGCATAAAATCTTTCCAAAGTATCTATGCAACTTTTTAGTTATTAGTTTTCTAGAATGATAATGACTCCTGCCACTGCATAAAGATTGCCACATTTCATGTCTAACTAACAACATTGTCGGAAGATCAATAAACATGTCAAATGTGAAATGGACAATGTACCTAATGGTTCTTAGACCATCTAGAACTTGGCAGATTTTCCATTCGTTAAGAATAAGGATATCTAAGCAAAGTCACTTACGGATCAAATACAACACCTCCAGCTTCTGTAACAATGACAGCACCACCTGCCACATCCCTAGAAAAGGGGAAGACATAAAAAAAAATAGAGGCCATGAGAATCACAACAGTGAAAAGCAGAGTGCCTGAAATTCATGCAGGAGAAACTCGTACCAAGGACCACCAAAGCCAGTTTCATAGAATACATCCAGCCTTCCACATGCAATTCCACAAAGATTCAGAGCACATGAGCCACTCATTCGAAGAGATCTCACCTGATACAGAAGATGTGTTGTTATGGCAGTCAATCATATCATTTAGTCCTGGAGTATAGACTACATGGCAAGTGCTGATCTTACCTTGGAAAGCAAGCTATTAATCCTTTTGGTAGAGGCGTCTAATGTTACTTTGTCACGTTTTGTTCCAGCCTGCTCACTCATTCAGGATGAAAAGCTTGATTAATTTCAAATTTGTCTTGATTTGAGAGGAAAACAATTATGAGTGAACTTCAGAGATGTCTACATAAGAATGTGAAATGCTATTTGTGTCATCCTATGTCAAGTTAGCATCATGACAACTACGTTAATCTTAATAAGAGTGCTTTGCAAAATATAACAAAATGTTCGGATTTTGTTGTTTAGCTTTTAAGGTTTCACTTAACACACATAAGATTACAAAGGTTATGAATGTTTGAATGGCAATTGGCAAATAGCAACCAATACATGACACTCTAATCTAATTTGCCTGCCCAACATGGTCTAAAATCAATTTAAAACATCTAAGTTTTGAGGAGCACATAAAATTTATATATCCAAAACGGGGAAGTTACATGTATATAAAGCATAAAAAATTTGATTATCAGCCACAAATTTTGTTGAGAGGTTTTTTAGACAGGGTTCTTCACCAACTGTATTAGAGATAAAATGATATACAACAAAAAACATTGGTGTTATGTCAACATATGCATATTAATCATACTTTGGAAAATAAAACACATAGTGAGTATTACAATTTAACTGGGTTCAGCTTCAGCAGTGATGACCATGATGTAAGATGACACACAGTACCATCTCAACAAGAAAAACATACCAGTTACCGTGGATGAAAATACTATAACTACATGTGGAAAGTTAGTCTGGAATAATTTGTGGAAAATGACTATCAAGTAACAATGTGGATCCCCTATTTAATAAAAACATAAAGTCATGGGATATAAAAGTAAAATGGAGCATTAGGGATAAAGCAAGTTCCGATACTCTTCTAGTAGTTCGAATTCAGTTACTCTGGTTAACTGAAAGGCCTTTTTTCACTTTATGCATATTCTCCATATTGAATTTTTGCAGCAAACAATATTTCTCGGTTCAGTAAATGTCATTGGCACAAGTGTGTCCAATAAGGAGAGAGAGCAAGAGGGGTATCCATTATATTGATGCAAATGAAATTAACAAAAGGAACAGATTTCATATAGTCAATGCAAACAGACTTGACATACCTCAGTTGCAAGAAGAGAGCTTATTAGATCAGTTTTTGTTGATACTGCAAAATATCAATGCCTAAGCTTAGTGATTAAATCTAAATGAACAACAATTAAAAATATGAAGAGTAGAGAACACACCTTTTATGGGCTTCCCATTCAAAAAGGCACCTTTCCCATGGACTCCAGTGAAAAGCTACATACAAGAATTACAAATTTCATTTTATATTAAATTATAGAGGAAAACTAGTAACAAGATATGGAATAATAATAATCCAGCAAGTCAGTTCAGACACATCCAGCTCACTGAAAAAGCTATTGATAAATGGACAAGACATATCAATTGACTCCAATTTCCTATGACATTAATCTTGCTTTATTTCTAACAATTTGGCCAGTATACCAGAACCAAAAATGAAAACCAGTACAAGCAGAGTTGTGTTCTAACAGTGAATAATTTTGCATATTTTTCTAACCTCAAGCGAAAACTTTGAACACATCATGGTCATCTACTTATAAACAAACTCTGCAGGAAGGAAAATTTCTCACCTCATCAATAATCGGATTGTAAACAACACCTACAGTAGGAACTTTTCCAATTGTAAGACCAATGGAGACACAAACAAAAGGAAACCTAAAGATAAACAGAATTATCACGAATCAATACAGAAGCGCAAGTATATATATGCACCCAAAAGATTCAGAACGGATAATTACCCATGAACAAAGTTCGTAGTTCCATCCAAAGGATCAACTATCCATGTGGGTTCATCTGTAAGTTCGGTAGTGCCACATGCAGCTGTGGTTTCCTCCCCTATGAACTAATCAATTGGAACACAGATTAAAATCACCTTAACAGAATAGAGAGTATAGATGCACCACTTGAATTATATGTAATAAAGAGGAAATGTTAGCCGGAGAGCAGAACCAATGAACCTTATGAGTGGGGTAAAGGTTCTTAAGATGATTGAATATGAGATCTTCACATGCTTTATCAGTTTCTGTGACCAAATCAACCTGTGCATCATCCATCACAATAAAAAATGTAAAAAAATTCCTTTGATGGTTTTATCAGTTACATGCCGCAATAAGTGTCCCCATGATTACATACACAATGTTTCTCCAAAAAACTTGTCACTCAATTTTTCTCCAATGCAACATACATGTGGTGTGCTGCCTTGATTATTAATTTCTCAGAAAATAATATTCTTTCATGGAATTATTAAACTTAAATCATAAGCTGGCATATGAAAGATTGAACTAGAGTAAGACAGTTTTTACATTTAGCCTCGTACTTCCGGATCACGAAGCTTCACAATATCACATTGCGATGAATTTGACATAAATGTTGGAAGAAATTGAAGAGAATGAGAGAAATACCTGTCCTTTGTGCTCGACGTGTTTGGTCTGATAGAATCCTTTCCGAATAATCTAGAAACAACCATTCACGATCAATAGAAGTAAGCAACGAAATAAACAGGAGAGAGAGGAGGAGGAGGTGAAGTTACGAAAATAACCTCGCCGGCTTTGCGAGCAGCGTCGACGGCAGATGCGAGGAAGTCGGAGAGGGAATCTGCAGCTGAATCCATACAAAGCAAACAAGTGAGTATAAAAATTCACAAACGCGTTCTCAAGTGTGCTCAGAGAGAGGTACCAGTGTCAGCCATTGCCTCGTTGATGGTAAATTGGTAATGGAAACAAGAATGATGGAAGCTCTCTCTACTACACACGCTCAGTGCAATGCACACTCTCAATCTAAATCCTATTCATAAATTTAATAGTAAGATTTTTAATAAGGTTTTGTTGTTTTTTCGGGGTTCAGGTTTGTAGAGATTTATTCACAAAATCACAAGTATATGAATTCTGAAGTATCTCTTATGCATAAATTTATTTCCAAATCAGATAAAAAACTTTAGAAAAATTTTTATTTAGTAAAGTGCTATTATAAAATTTCATTTAATTAACTAAAACTTAAATATGCACCAATGGGGGGACTTGCATGTAATAAAACTTACTGATTTTTTTAACTAGAATTTATCATAATCATCTTTTCTCGCTATATATCGAAAAAAATGAAATTCTCACCTCATAAGCATATACTTACTTGAAAATATTCAAATCCTTACAAATCATTTATGCCTAGCGGAGTAATGAGTTACCTTTTTTCAATAATTCTGCTATTTGCTGACGAGTTAACGGAATATACCAGCATATCCTTCAGACAGAGATACGGTTAGGATTGGTCCATTTGGACACCGCATCTTGTCTTCTTTCGCCCTAATGAAGCTTCCCTAAGCCACAAATGAAAGAACCTATTAAGAACATCATCATATAAAATAAAATGAAGGAAACAACCCTCCAAAAGGAAATAAGAGGCACATTGTCTATCTTTGATTGGACTTTTTGGCTTTTGGAAAGATGGGCATAAGAACCACTTTAGTCTATTATTGAGTGCCGACTGAAAAATGAACTCATATCCATTGTTGATTCTAACTTTAACAAGTGTGTAGAAAAAATGTGGACGCAACTCAAACAAGCTTCTAACAGAACGCCAGCGTGTCTTGACTCAGAATTGATTCCAAATTCCCAATCGTAGTCAACATGCCATGGACGCCGACTATTGGTGAATTGACTCCACTAGGTGATTATTTTTGCATGGCTCTCGTGTGGGAACACACTATCTAATTCAACTGTAATACACCCTACTTAAACTTGGTTGAACACTAACAAGTAACGAGCCTCTACAAAGCGAAACCGGTTCAGCAAGTAGATAAAAAGTAAAAACGCAATCATAATCAAGTTAAAAATAATTGGTCAAGCAAATTTGAGAAAGGTCATATTGCATGACCTGGTACAGTTTACCATTTACAGGGTAGCTAGGATGAGTTGTTTGCTAATTAATAATAATACATTGGAAAAAACATAAACCATATGCAGCTAACACTTCGGCAATTTATTTGTTTACTATGATACAAGGAACGTGGTAAAATTACATAACGGAAGCATCGAAAAAGCTGTAGTTACTAAATGATATTCTCATCTTGAAGAAGTGAAGACTAACACAACTATTACAACACACAATTGCCACTTGTCTCAAGCGCGCTGTTCCTTCAGTTCTAGAGCAGCAATCTCCCTCATAACCTGAGCTTTGTCAGCCTCGAACTGTTCATCCTCTGCACGATGCCAATAAATATGAGATTATGGGAGAAACACAACTATTCATACCATTGAAGAAACTACAAATTCTTAAGAAATGGCATGTTTCTTACCTTTTTCAAGTTTGAAGTCCTCCAATAGTCTCAGAATTTTGCTTTTGTTTGCGACAAGTATGCTGATGATATCAGCTGGTTTGTTTTGGTTAGCAGCAAATAGCTGTTATGACAAGCATATATCAATGATGGCAGCGGAAAAAGAATAACCATTTCCAAATATCAAAATTATAGTACCTTGAAAACATGAAATGCTTCTATCTGTATGCTCTTGCTTGTCTCCTGCGGATAGGAAAATAAGCAATAAGCCAATAGCTAGTTAGAACTACTTTAAACATACATCTATATGACTAGATCCTTGAATTCCTTTTCTGAATTAAACATAGTGATCATTCAGGACAAAACTTAATTTGGACATTTGTCTTTAGTATACAAATCCTGATTCCTGGTGATTAGAAAAATCAGGGAGAGTAGCAGTGAAGTTGAAGACTTAAAGGTGACATATTTTGACAGAAAGATACATCAACATTCAACACTGACTAAAAGCAACATAATAAAGGAAATTAATACACCACATGCATAAGAGATACAGGGTGGGCAACACATAAGCAAGAAGTTAAGTACCACGACATCTCATCAAGTTTTTGGTAAAGGACCATACTCTTAGAAGATTCATCAAAATCCTCAAGTTGTCTCTTGAGCTCACATATCGTGTCATCACCACTGAATTTGAACGATCAAGTAACATATCTCCCAACAACTGTGAAAGTGAAAGTAATCAATTCAACCATTATGTATGCATCAATGAAACATAAGTAACATAATAAAAATGGTGAGAACAGTGCATTGACATATTACATATGGATGATAACAAAGAGTGCAAAGACCAACTAGCCAATGACCCAAATTCCAAAAGCCAAAAACAGGAAGCCATTGTACTAGGAAGAAACTTGTTGGCCATTTTATTTTTCAAAACATTTGTTGGTTTAATGAACACTAATCGAAGTTAAAGTTTCAACACGAATAGTAGCTGAAGCCAAGATGACTGCATGCTTGCGTTGTTCACTCAACACTCTAATAAGTTACAATTGAGATAAAGCCCGAACTTATATCGCACCTTGACAGCTTGGCGCCTTGTAATGTAATTGGAAGATTCCAACAGCTTAGAATTATATTCTGCAAAAAACTAAAAGCAGAAAAAAGTAGTGAGTGATAGTTGAACATGATTATGTTCTCCCTTATTTGTACATGGATTTTTTAAATATTATAATATCTTGAGGAGGTTTAAACTTAGGTCGATGAGCAACCTACCCATTCATAATTTTTAGAAAGGAATTCTGCTACAGTAGATTTATGTCTTGTCAAGAGTTCCTGAAACAAGATAACACAGTATAATGTAAGATGTATTGCAAAAGTTTGTGCACCACACAATGATGAAATAGTGACCATTAGTTCTTTCAGATGTAATCCACCTTAAAAGTTGCTGCAGCATCTGCAGCAATGTCGAAATTTGGGAGTTGAATGTAGTCAAAAAACTTCTTCATGTGAGGAGAGTTCAGAACATATCTGATATGAAACCGTGAAGAGTTAGAGCATCACAAGAACTACCGTGGAACAAATATCATAGTTAGACCCTCTCTTTCTTTTCTAATTCTAGAGCACAATTCTCTGTATGAGTTCCTGTAGAGCATTTTGCATAAATCTCCAAAAGATGCAAGTATATGCAATATAGGAACCAAACATGATTGTATATGACTAGATGCAATACTATTCTAATAAAGAATATAACCCTGACCAAAATAATTGTGTTTCAAGCTGTCATTATGAATAGCCTAGAGCTTGAAATCACACATAAAAGAAATTGAAATCTGATTCTTTTTCCTTACTTTGCAACAATCTGGTGTCTTATGCACTCTCTCAGCATTGCACCATAGTGTAAAGCCATGTCTGAGTTTTCGTACCTAAAAAAAGCAAAATAGCACTTAGTGGCATATTAAAATCAGATCGCAAGTTCATGACGATCATGATAAGAAACAAACGAAATCACATGACATAACAAAACATGAACAAAGATAATTGATAACCAATTCCCAACCAAGATTTACAAAACCTGATGATCAGGAATTGGGATTGCATGAATAATTCACAGATAAACATTAAATTTTCTCCTGATGCTTTGAAATAAATTTAAAATTTTTTCCATTGACTTGTTCAAGTATAAGAGTCAACCAAACAGACTAGAGAGCTTACTAGAAAAAAAAATCAGGAAACCAGGATATTCATAAAATGAATACTTACCCAAGAATCAAAATATCCATAAGATCCATATTTGTCTCTAGGTAATCAGATGCAATCAACTTAGAATGAACTTGTTGCCTTTGTAAATTTGCAACAACTTGAGTGACATCCTTTCTAGACTGGAAAATCCCACAGTGACGTTAGCAAACAGTAAACAAAGTATAGCATTAAGACAAAGATTCATGTCTGCAGTTTGGTTAATATGCTAGTTAGTCTGCATTACTCACTAGTCACTACCCAGATGATGCAAAGAATGCTATAAATTTAATGAACATTCAAATCCTATATAAAGTGTACAAGTAAATAATAACAGCAACAGACAAGTAAATTAATTAGCATATTAACAATGCTACACATATCTGGATGTCTCTTGAATTTCCTTATTACCTCCAAATTCAATTTGGGAAGGCATTTAATGAGGAGTCGCAACGTGTTCTCCCTGAAGAACTCCTGGGTCAACTGTGCACAGGCCTCTGAGACTGGCTCAGATTCGCTATTTCCATACAGGATCGACTTTAGCTCCCTGATATTTTTATACAGCTCGGACATCTGTTGTTTGATGCATCACACAAGCAAAATAAATGATATTTACATTTAAGACTTAGCAAAACCAAACTAAGAAACCAACACTATATTAAACACGTCCCAGCAGGACAGCCGGAAGAAAATGCAATGGCAAGCATCAATCAATAATAAATTCAAAATTAAACAACAACAGCCAGCTGCAGCAATCAACTATACTTGCTCTAAATCAACTGCAAAATGGAGAATAGCAATAACTCAAATAGAAACAAGTGAGATTAAAACCAAGTCATATCAAGTTACAATAGTTCAACGCTCGTAGCTCAATAACATTAACGAACTACCAAAACGGGAAAGAAATCTTCGTGATACAAAGATCGGTTCTATAAGGTTCCAGCACATTGCTGAAATGAAATCCGCATCAACAAGAACTCAAAAGCCAAGCCCAAAATAAATAAATAAATAAATAAAATCACCACAAAAAGAAATAAAAGGAAATAAATAAATAACTGGAAATGCAACGAAGATAGAAAGAGAGGAGCACCTTCTCTTCGCGCTTGCTTTCGCGCGTGTCGGCGGAGCTTTGATCGACGAAGAGAAGAAGCTCCCGCGTCTGCCGCACGACGTCGACGGGTGTGCGCGGCTTGGACTTGAACAATCCCTTCATCTTCTTCTTCTTTTTCTTCTACTTCCACTTCCAAAGAAGCTCACGCTATGAACACTACTGCTACAGTTACTTGGCACTTTCTTCTGCAACTGTCTCAAGTCCACACAGCAATTAGGGTTTTGTGAATCTGTGAGAGAGGAAAAGGAAGAAGATCAGCCACGAGATTTTGATTTTATGTGTTGAGATATTTTGTGTGAGGGGGGAAAGTACATGGATGCGAACGGTTACAGATTTGTTATGTCAGCTGAAGGAAGAGGAAACGTTTTTAGCCGCTTCATCTTTTTGCTTTTTCATGCCCATCATATTATTTTTAACCGCCCACTTTTGAGTAAAACAAACTCAACAAATTTTCTTTTTGAAAAGGTGCTACACAGTTTGGAAAAAACAGATTGCCGCTGCTGCTACCTACACAGCACATGATCCTGTTCTTTCTTCCGCTAAAGGATAAGTAGCCCATCGCATATTTCAATTCTTTGACTTCAAAATAGTCTCGTCTCTTTCTAGATTTATTTTTATTAAAAAAAAATATATAGGTATAAGGTAAGAAATTTCATTTAATATCATAAATTGAAAATATTAAAACAAAAAATTGTACTTTTCTTAAGCAGATCAGTTTTAATTATTTTTTATATTGTGATAAATATATGGATGACCACTTATGATTTGGACAGTTAACTTTTTCAATATCAAAGAATCACTTTTTAAAATGAATTCAGATAAATGAAGTTTGAAAATGAAGGGTTGTTATGTGTATAAACAGGAAAAGACGCTTGAAGTAATACACAAGCAATAAAATAATTTTCTCTTTTTTTTTTATGTTGCAACTATTCTAAATATTTCTCTTTCTCATTCTTTATATATAATATTAGTAAATATATTGATCATGTTTATTATATTGAAATAATAATTATGGTAAATTTTGTTATTTAATTATATTTCTTTATTTTATATTTATTACATCTTCTTTATTTATTTATTTACAACACTTTATCAGCATGGGACTCTGATCAAATTTTAGGAACACTCAGGTAATAAATTTTCATTATATCAAAACTCTCTCATCTTGAATTTAATGCTCTTGATATATCTAGAAACAATTATTTATCATGGATACTAGATGCTGAAATCCATCTTGATTCAATAAATTTTGCAGATACCATTAAGATTGAAAATAATGCATCTTAGAAGGATAAAACCAAAACCATGATCTTCCTTCGTTGTCATCCTAACGAATGATTAAAAAATGAATATCTCACATTAAAAAATTATGTAGATCTGTGGAAAGACCTTAAAAAAAGGTATAATAATCAAAAAACGGTGATGTTTCCTCAAGTCCGATATGAATGGACATACTTACGTCTATAGGATTTTAAATCCATAAATAAAAAAATGAAATTATGTGAGAAAAATATAATTGATAATGATATGTTAGAAAAAATTTTCTCAACCTTCCATGTCTCGAATGTGCTTCTGCAACAGCACTATCGAGGAAAAAATTTAAAAAATATTCTAAGTTAATTTCTTGCCTTCTTGTTGTTGAATGCAACAATGAGTTGCTTTTAAAAAATCATAAAACACACCCAGCTGGCACCACCCCATTTTCTGAAGCAAATGCGGCAAATCATAACCCCAAAAGAGGTAAATGGCAAGGTTTTGGCAACAAGAAAAATTATAGAAGAAAGAAAAATTATTTCATAAGAAAGGATCTCACCAGAAATGAGACAAAGAAAGAAACAATGGGCAAAATAAATTAACAGAGGATAAATATTTCCGTTGTGGTGGAAAGGGCCATTGGTCGCGTACCTGTCGTACCCCAAGGCACCTAGTCAATCTTTATCAAGCATCTTTGAAAAAAGACGACAAAGGAAATGAGATGAATTTTGTTTTAAATGATGCTGAAAATTACACACTTCTTGTTAAGTTTTATTTTCTATACATTTGAATTTCAAGTGTGATGTATATGAATAATGTTTGATAAAATATTTATGTTTATGAATTTCAAAATTACTAAATGTGCTAAGTTCTAAAATAATAATAAAATTTTTAGTATATACTATACTTTTTAGAAAAATATATTTAATTAAGAAAATAATTTTACTGCACAAATATTTCTACTCATTTTATTATTATTTGTCTTTGAAGAAAATGGCAAAGACATATAGTGAAGATGTTTGCCTTGTGGATAGTGCAAGTTCACACATTATTCTCAAAAGTAATATATATTTTACTCATCTTGTGCTAAAAGAAGAATATGTTAATACTATTATTGGCTCAGACAATGTGATAGAAAGTTTTGGAAGAGCTATAATTTTATTTTCCGGAGGAACAAAATTCATAATAAATAATGCACTATTGTCTACTAAGTTTCTAAGGAACTTATTGAGTTTTAAAGATATTCGCCTAAATGGATATCATATTGAAATAATGAATGAGGAAAATCATGAGTACTTGTATATCACAACTCATGATTCAAATAAAAATGTTATATTAGAAAAATTACCCTCACTTTCATCTGGGTTATATTATACTAAAATTAGTGCAATTGAATCACATGACATTGCAAATAAGTTTACTAGCCCAAATGAATTCATAACTTGCCATGATTGATTGAGTCATTTGGGAACAACCATGATGCGGACAATTATTGAAAACTCCCATGGATATTCACTAAAGAACCAGAAGAAGAAGATTCTTAAATCTAATGAATTTAGTTATGCTGCATGTTTTTAAGGAAAGCTAATTTTAAGGCCATCACCAGTAAAGATTAGATTTGAGTCCCCTGAATTTCTAGAAAGGATTTAAGGCGATATATGTGAATCTATTCATCCGCCATGTAAATTTTTTAGATATTTTATGATCCTAATAGATGCATCTTCAAAATGGTCAAATGTGTGCTTATTGTCTTCTCGCAACCTAGCGTTTGCGAGATTACTTGTTCAAATTATTCGATTAAAAGCACAATTTCCAGAAAATCTAATTAAAGTAATTCGTCTTGATAATGCTGGTGAATTTATTTTCCAAGCCTTTGATACTTATTGTATGGCTAACGGAATAAGCGTTGAACATCCAGTAGCTTATGTTCACACACAAAATGGGTTAGTAGAATTACTTATTAAATGCCTCCAATTAATTGCTAAACCTTTACTTACGAGAACAAATCTCCCAACCTCGATTTAGAGGGCATGATATTTTATATGTCACAACACTTATTTGCTTGAGGCCAACAAGTTACCATCAGTTCTCTCCTATGCAATTAGCTTTTGGCCAGCAGCCAAATATTTTCTATTTAAGAATATTCGGGTGTGCGATCTATGTTCCCAATACACCACCTTCTTGCACCAACTTGGAACCCCAAAAAAATTGGGGATATATGTTGGATATAATTCTCCTTCTATAGTAAGGTATCTTGAGATACAAATTGGAGATGTGTTTAAAGCTCGATTTTGCATACTGTCATTTTGATGAATTAAAATTTTTAACATTAGGAAAAAAGAATAAGTTTCGTGAGGAGGAACTTAATTGGAATGCATAATCCTTGATGCATTTAGATCCTCAATCAGGACAATGTGAACTAGAAGTTCAAAAGATCATACATTTGCAAAGAATAGCAAATGAATTGCCTAATGTATTTTTTTTATATAAAGAGGATAACCAAATCCTATATACCAGTTGAAAATTCCCGAATTCAAATAGATATCCCAGTTGGACAAGTGGCCACTGAAACAAATTCACGCCAGAAGCGTGGTAGACCTGTCGATTCCAAAGACAAAAATTCTCGAAAAAGAAAAGAGGTAAATACTATTACTGTTGAAAAAGATATGGTAAAGACACCTGCAGTTGTCCAAAATTCTGATATAGTTTTGACGTCAGAAGACATTTAGGTACCTGAAAATTGTGAAAATGACGAGATTCCGATAAATTATGTCTTTACAGGAGAAAAATGGGATCGAAATAAGACAATTGTCAATGAAATATTTGCATATAATGTGGCATTAAATATCATACATGAAACTAAAGATCTTGAGTCAAGAATAGCTGAAGAATGTCGACAAAAGAATGATTGGCCAAAAAGAGAAGAAGCTATGAAGATTGAGTTAGACTCACTTGCAAAACGTGAAGTCCGTACACCAGAAGATGTAAAACTTGTTGGATACAGATGGGTACTTATGAGAAAACGAAATGAGAAAAATGAAGTTGTACGCTACAAAGCTCGACTTGTGGCACAAGGTTTTTCTCAAAGGCCTGGTATAGATTATGAAGAAATATATTTTCCTGTAGTGGATGCAATAACATTGCGTTATTTGGTCAGTTTATCCGTATACCATAAACTATATATGCATTTAATGGATGTGGTAACAGTCTATTTATACGAATCATTAGATCGTGATATCTATATGAAAATCCTTGAAGGTTTAAAGATATCTAAATCGTCCAATGAATATTCACAGGGATTATACTCAGTTAAATTACAAAGATCTTTATATGGTCTAAAGCAATTTGGACGAATGTAGTATAATCATCCTACTGAGTATCTGGCTAAAAACGGATTCAAGAATGATGATATATGTCCATGTGTTTTCATAAAAAAAATCTGCATCTGGATTCATTATAATTGTTGTGTACGTTGATGATTTAAATATCATTGGAACTATTGAAGAGATTTTAACAATTATAAAAGCTCTAAAAGAAGAGTTTGAGATGAAAGATTTTGGAAATACTAAATTTTGTCTCGACCTGTACATCGAGCATACAAAAAATGGGATCTTTATTCATCAAACAACATACACAAAAAAGATCTTGAAGATATTTTATATGGATAAGTCACATCCATTAAGTACCCAAATGATTGTAAGGTTTTTGGATGTGAAAAATGATCAATTCCGTTCTAAAGAAGAAAATGAAGATATCCTTGGTCTTGAAGTACTATATCTTAGTGTCATTAGAGCGCTAATGTATTTTGTTAACAATATAGGACCCGATATATCATTTGCTATGAATTTACTAGCAAGGTATAAGTCCTCTCCAACCAGAAGACATTGGAATGGAATCAAACAAATCTTTCGATATCTTCATGGAACGGTTGATATGAGATTGTTTTATCCCTATGGATCCAAGTCATAACTAGTTGGGTATGCAGATACAGGATACTTGTCTGATCCACATAAAGGGAGTTCTCAAACAAGATACCTGTTCACATATGGTAGTACATCTATATCATGGAGGTTCACAAAATAGATGATTGCAGCAACATCCTCTAATCATACTGAAATACTAGCAATACATGAAGCAAGTCGTGAGTGTTTTTGGCTCAGGAGTCTGATCCAATATATTCTGTTATCATGTGGACTAATTGATCAGAAGATAGCTCCAACTGTTCTGCTTGAAAATAATGCAGCATGCATTGCTCAACTTAAGGATGGATACATCAAAGGTGATAGAACAAAGAATATTTCTCCCAAATTCTTCTTCACTCATGATCTTCAAATAATTTATTGTATCTGTATCCTTTCTGTCACGATGGACATAAAATGCACTAATTTAGTGTCTCTGGACACAATATCTCTGTTCATGTCTCATCTGTTAAACATATTTTATATCTCTAAATCTCTATCTCAGTATCCTTTCTCTATAAATAAACACAACCTAATATACTAATGGTTGTGATTAATATACCCTAGCTTTCTTTATTTAATTATATACTTTTAATTTACCGCTAATTTAAAAAGAATTCAGGAATATAAATTATTGCTATTACTAGGGATAGTAATGGGATAAGTATGGGTGGATTTTTGCTCTACTCGACTCCATCCAACTCGTGACCCGTCCCACCCTATATAATTCGCATGGAATTCGCCTTATTTTTACTCGCAAATAGTAAAATGTTAAATCCTAACTCGTATATCTGTTTCATTTCTACTCGTCCCTATAATTATTAAAATTTAATAAATAAAATTTAATTTCAAAATTTATATAACCATCCTAACATACATTACATAATTAAAGTAAAAATTTTAAATGTGATACAATATTATTATTTATTTTACTAATTATTTTATATATATTATATATTAAAATTATATATATATACCAGGTCAGGTATTATCTAAACCTAACTCCATCCCACTAGGGCAAGAAGTGAGTCAAACCAGCTCGAACTCGACTCTTTAATAGCTCAATAAACTGAACTCATGAGCTGATGAGTCGAGTTTGAGTCTTAAATTGATCATAAATTAAATGAGCCAAACTTAAGCTTAGATAAACTCAACTCATTAACTCGTGAGTTAATGAAATAGTAATATATCCTATATGCAATTAATCTATACTTTTAATATTATATATATATGAAATAGTAATATATAATTATATATATTAATGATCTTAATTATTTAAAATTTTATATTTATTTTTTATATATAATTTTGATGTAGGACATAAATAAAAAATTTATAATTTATTGATACATAGACAATATATAAAATTCATCTTTTTAAATATTTTTTAAAATATATAAGTTATAATTTATTGATTTAAAATTATAGATTATGTTCTTATTATTTGAGCCATCGAGCCAACTCGTGAGCTTTCGATAAGTTGAACCTGAACTTAAGAAATAAGCTCGATTATTAATGAGTCGAGTCGTGAGCCAACCTCGATTTTTGTGAGCCGAGTTTGAATTTAGTTTAGCTCGACTCATCTCGACTTATTACTTCCAACCCTACGTCCCACCCAAGATTCCGCCCTCACACTGGGGTGGATAATTATCCGCTCCAAACAAATAGGAATGAAGTAGGTACTCATAGATTCGGGTAGTGTTGTCATCTTTAGTTATTACTTATTGCTGTATTCTAAAAATGAAATAGTAAAAGATTAATGTTCTACAACCAAATTAATTACCTAATAAAATCCAACCAAGTTGGTATAACCTAATTGACATCCACGCGCCACTATCTCTAACTGGCTTTTGACTAAACACGTCACTGTATGTAACTGCTTTTTGACGGTTTCTTTTTCTACAGACTTAAGTTTTTTTTTTCAAATTTCTCTTCTTCTTCTCTTCTCTTCCTCCTTTTTCTTCATCTTTCTCTTTTATTGTTATCGTTGTCACCATCACTACGCCACCACCTCTATCTCTTCCTTCTCTTTCTTTTTTCATTTGAATTTCTTCAATCTCCTCTTTCCTTAGCTCCTCCTCCTCCTCCTCCTCCTCCTCCTCCTCCTCCTCCTCCTCCTCCTCATCCATCATCATTATTATCATCATCGTTATCGTTATTGTTATTGTCATTATTGTCATCTTCTTTTTATATGTATAACAGTTCGAAAATCACGACACACAAACAAACTTAGTTCAAAACAAATTTAGATGAGAATACACCAAAATTAAATTCATAATGCACCAAAATTAAATCCAAAATGCACTGAAATTACTAAATGATAACTCAAAACTGCTCTTCATCCTCCTTTTTTTTTCATTATCATCATCTTCTTCGCTTCCTTCTCCTCCTCTTTTTTTTTTCATCTTTCTCCTTTGTTATTGTTGTCGTCACTACCACACCACCACCACTACCACCACCACCATCTCCTCCTTATCCTCCTTTTCCTTCTCCTCCTCCATCATGATTATTATCATCATCGTTATTGTTATTGTCATTATTATTGTCTTCTTTTTATATGTATAACATTTTAAATTTAGAAAGCACCGAAATTTTTTAATGACGACGACACACAAACAAACTTAGTTTAAAACAAGTTAAGACTAGATTGCACCAAAATTCAAATTCAGAATGCATCAAACTCAAAACAACTGCTCCTCCTTCTTCCTCTTCATCATTATCACTTCTTCTTTTCTTGTTTATCATCTTTTTCTTATTTTACATTCTCATTAATTTTCTAGTTTTACTCTATGAACAATAATAAAAACACACGAAGAATGAGGAAAAATACGAAAAAAAAGAAGAAAAAAATTAAAAAAAAAAGAGGAGAAAAGAAATATAAAAATATTCATATAATTGGAGCGATTTTTATTAGACTTGGACCAATTTAGTTAGATTTAATTGTCAAAATAATTTAAATTTATAACATAACTCAAGATTAAAATGGTAGCATAAGTGTCACCTAATAAAGTGCCGAGTCCTAAATTCTTGTTGGCCGTGAATAAGTTTAGTGATTTTGTTGGTTAAGTAGTTATACAATTTATGGTATTCTTTATCCCTTCACGAGTTGTCCGCTAAACAAACAAGTCACCAATGATTATCCACGTTTTTCTTTTTTAATTATACTTTATTACGAAACATTATTCAGTATATTTTGCAGCATCACTAAGTATATTTTAAAGCTTTTGTTCTTACCCTTCAAATTCCGAGTCATGGATATATACTACAGAGTAACTAATATAAAATTTCTAATAAGTAAAGAAGATATTTGTGGATCCAGCAATAATGTTCATTATTGTAGCTGTACTTTAATAGCGCTAGAACGAGAAGAAAACGATGAAAATAAAAGGCAAGAAATGACTAATGAGAAAACATGTGTGGTGTGTGTGTGAGATTTGCAAGTTGCAGGATAAAAGCAAGAAAGAGCAAGAAACATTTGTGGTGTCGTTGTGTTTATGTATGGGATGCGACAAGACCGGTACAGTAATAGGCCACTATAGTCTACAGTTAATTAAAACCATAATTAAGGTTCTTTGCTTTTACATCTTCGCATTCACATGTTTGATGTTTCCAGTAGCATTTTTATGGGGAGGGATCGGTTTCGTTTGCTCATATTATGAACAAATTTAATGCTAAAAGGCTTAAAAAGGTTGCAGTCACAGATTGCTTTACCTCAATGTAGAACTAGGAGATAATGTTAGATTTTTAGTATCTGGTATGGTATTCACGGGAGGCGGACATTAGTATCTTGTAAAGTTTTCTCTTTTTTTCTTTTTCTCTTTCTTTTTTAGTCAAAAATGTCTCTACGGTAGTATTTGGTGGAGAGACAGAGATAGAAAGATTGAGACTGAGAGACAGAGACTAAGAAACAGAGATTGAAATAAATCTCAGTATTCTGTTTGGTGCAAAGTGGGAGACAGAAATTGAAACAAGAATAAAACTCTAATTTAATTTGTACAAAGGATAAAATTGGAATTAATTAATTGAAATGAGGATATTTTAAGTATAAAATGTTATTAAAGTTTCAGTCTCAATCTTTAAAAATTTTAGTCTCCTGTGTTCCTACTTTTTGGAGATACTGAAATACTGAAATTTTAGAGACAGAGACAGAAATTTTAGTACCAGTCTCTGAACTAACAAACATGATACTGAGTTTCAGTCTCTCAGTCTCTGTCTCAATACCTCCAAACAAATGCTACCTACTAGTTGTAAAGCAATGTACCACCAATTATGGATTTGCCAATAGAGATTAACAATTAACGACGAGTTATAAAGTTTTTATTAAGATTATGAAAATCGAATTAGTAACTATTCATAAAATTAGAAGTTTAAAGATTCAACTAAGTTATATATAAGTTTATTTTTAAGGCACTAAACATATAAAATATTTTATATAATTATTTTTGTTGATATAATGTTATGTTATTAAATACGCATAAAATTATTTTATATTGATAATTTATTAAAATTAAATTAAATTATATATATTAAAATAATTAACCACTAAAAATAAAATCAATTAACTTGGCACATATAAATTAATTTGCCAATTTTAAATTTTTTTTGCAATTTTTTTAGGAAAAGTCTAGAGGGACAGTAATTTTATTGAATTTTGGCCAGTATGTAACCAATAGAGAAATGTGAGCCATTGGATGAAATCTCACACCATTAAATCATTATTGATGACTATTTAATGGCTATAAATCACAAAAATTACTGACCCCTAGCATTGTTTTTTTTTTTATCATTACACTACCTCATGTCAATCTTAATTGGGATTTGAACTTGGCAAAACTTGTTTAAAAGACAATTTAATTTACTACTTTTTTTTTCAAGATCCTATCACACACATCTATCTTTCTTTCCCTTCCTACCTCATAGACACAGCTAGGATTTGGACCGATACACCTTCTAATAAGGCATACATGTATGTCATTAGTATAGGCTTTGTGTATCTAATTTACCAAGTTAAATTTTAAAGTAATATCTAAAATTGCATTTGAGTCTTAAAGTTGTTCTTAAAGTTAATAATTATTTAATTTTATTCTCAAACTTATACTCCAAAACTTATATTAATCCCTAAGACACTTTTTATTCATTGGAATATTGAAAACAACATCGTTTTATATTTATTAAAAAAAAAACACGCTAAAGACCCACCCTTCCCCAAGCCTCCCCTTTCCCTTCCCCAACCCTTCTCCTTCCCCAACCTACCATCTCTCTTCTCCTTCTCTCAATCACAACTGTAAAGTAGGGGTGACAATAGGTAGGATAGGATAGGGTTTGGATCCAATCCTAACCCTACCCGTGGGTTGAGAATATCTCAACCCTAATCCTACCCGCTCTTAACCCGCGGGTATCCGACCATACCCGCAGATTACAAAAAGATATACTATTATTATATAGCTTGATGATAATTCAAAATAGAACTGACTTTTATGTAAAAAAAATATTAAATTATCAATTAATGATTTTTTTTTAGTTGCCAAGGATCTTTTGTATTTAGTGAGAGGTCTTTGATTCAACATCCACTTAAAACATAACATATATATATATATATATATATATATATATATATATATATATATATATATATATATATATAGTGCGGGTTGGTCGGGTAGGGTTGAGGCTCAACCCGCACCCTACCCTACTCGCACAAGAACTCTACCCGCACCCTATTCTACCCGCTGCGGATCGGATTGACAACCCTACTCGACCGGGTGGGGACGGGTTGGATACTCGCGGGTAGGGTACATATTGCCACCCCTAATGCAGAGGCAAGCTTTCCTCAACCCTCTTTGTCGCCGGCCTCCATTTCGGTGTCGCGCCGGTCGCCCCTCCCTAACCTAGCCTTTCA
Organism: Arachis hypogaea; assembly: GCF_003086295.3. NCBI lineage: Eukaryota > Viridiplantae > Streptophyta > Magnoliopsida > Fabales > Fabaceae > Arachis > Arachis hypogaea. Next base: position 6,245,272 of record NC_092039.1, on the reverse strand, counting down.
CACTCCTCAATCTGCTTCCTCTCACCACCACAAGATCGAGGTGCTCTCCGACCTCGTCGTCCAAATTTTGCACTTTTCCACTATTTTCAAGCGCTCCGTCAACCACCCCACCCCTCCGTTGCCACTGCCATCGCTCTCGAGCGCGCCGCACTCGCTGGCGATTCCAAGGCCCACCAACTGCTCCACAACAGTGGCAGGCGCTCCAGGTTACAAACAGAATGTCTCTCACGGCCAGCTCCAGGCACTCTCCACTGCCCCGGCTGACAGCCCCTCCCTCTCCACTTGTTGCCGTCTGCTCTATATTCTCCTCTTTGTCTCCCTCTGCATCCTTCTTCTATTCGCTGCGGCCAAGGTGAGTTTTTTTAATTTTTTAGTTATTTAATCATTATTGTTAATATTTTGGGTGATTATTGATGCTGCTAATTGTGTTTTAATGTAGTTGTCATGGTTGATTTTTTGTTGTTTTGGATTCTTTAATTATTGCTGTTTTTTGTGATTGTTATTTTTTAGGTTGATTGGTGCTTGCTATTTAGGTTAATTGATCTTTTTTTATTATTGCTGATTTTTTTTGTGATCTTTTGTAATTGTTAGTTTTTTTAATTCTGTAATTTTTGCTGGTTCTGATGATATTGTTGTTGTTGCTACTTATGAAGTTGAAGAAGAAGAAGAAGAACAATGTGAAGAAGAGAATTGGTGAAGATAACTGGGGATTAGTTTTTTTTCTTATAAATATAAAATGACGTCGTATTGGGGATTAGTTTTTTTTTTTATATATAAATAAAACGAGTCGTTTCAGTCCAGTTCAGTTTTTCGGTGGCAAAGATGGACGGAAATTACTTTAGGGACTATTATGAGTCCCGGAGTCCAATTTTGGGGACGAATTTGAGGAATTAACTTCAAGGACCACTTTGAAGCTCGATTGCAACTTTAAAAACTATTTTGAGACTTATCTCCTAATTTACTACTTGATCTAGGTCTTTAACCAATGTTTTGAAAATTGGTTCAAACTAGTCAATTAGATCGATTGAACCAAAAATCGATGGCTTTAGTGGCTAGAGTGATTGGTAGAGCCGTCTCCTTCAAAAATCAGCACCAGTTGGTAAAATTCAATTGGGACCCAGCTATTTTTTGAGAAAATGCCCAACACGACGTCATTTTGTAAGTTAAAAGAAAAACAAACCCTAAACTTTTCTCTCATCCCATACCCCTCCTTTCGTCTTTGAACACAAAGAGACAGCTCTAAGTCTCCATCTACTCACACTTCTTCAAGCTGTCCAACCACTGCTTTGCGTCGTCCGCATTGCTCCAATATCATCGCAAATGTGTTTGTTTTGCCCCAATTTCACTACGCTTTTGCATTTGTTTTGTCGAGCTTCTGCTACTTCTGTATCGTCGTGCTTCTGTCGCTGTGTTCCTTTTCTGTCACTTATTTAAGCTCCAGGCCTCCAACCCTCGTTATTGCTCAAGTCCTTTTATTGCCACATTTCCACCTCTGTTTTGTCGAGCTTCTGTTGCTGTTCATCCCTCATCTATGCTTCCTCTCCATCATGTTTTCAAGCTCCAACATCATCTATTTGAGTTTTAGAACGTGATGTGAAAAGTGGTATTTTTTTCTTGTTCTTGTTTTTTCTCATATTTGGGTTGCTCTTTTAGTTATTTTTTTTCTTATTTTAATTGTTGTTGTGGTGCTAATCTTAATTCACATTCTTGATATTGTTAATTTGATAAATTGTTGTTGAGATGAAGTTCTTTGACTTTGGGATGGTTAGGTTGCTATACTTTTGTCCAAATTGTTAATAGTTTAAATAATTAGTTTGATCTTAGTTCACGTTCTTCATATTGTTTGTTTAGTAATTTGATAAATTGTTTGAAGTGTTGATCATGACCTTGTGATTATTAGGTTATATTTTTGTTCAATTGTTAAAGTTTATGTTAGATTATATTATATTTTAGTGTATTTATTTATATTTTATTTATTATTTTATTGTAGAATAATTATTCCGATTAAACTATGGTTTTGAACCAATAAATAAGTAAATTAGTAACTAAAGTGTTCAATGACGGTTTCCATGATTAGTTCAATTTTCAAAACTTTTTTTTAGTGTTTTTTTTTTGCACTTTTTGACTGCGGACCCGTTTGAAAAGTTTCAAAGTATTTTTTTGAGCTTTTGACTTATGAATTTAGTAGTATTAATATCTGGTACAATTTTCAAAATCAAATTACAGTTTTTTAAGAAACTATTTAGAAATTTATAGAGCAGTAAAAAAAAAAGAATCATCTCATAATACTACTACTTTTTATCATATTTTTATAAAATAAGCACTTTTAGAACTAAAAATCTAAACACAAAATAATTTATTTATAAATTATAAATTACTTTTAATATAGCCATTTATTATTTAAGCTATTTTTAAAAAAAAGTTTAATTAAGCTGTTTACTCAAATTAAACTTGAATCGTTAGAAACGAATTTTTGCCAAAACCTAAACCAATTATATGCAATTTTCATAATTATGATTTTTGACACCATGCTCTACTTTTCTGGATTGGAAATTTATTATCCTTTGCAAATAAATGCGGGCTTTAGTTGAGCAGAAATTAGATAAAAGTGTTTAAAATATCTTTAGATAAAGATGTTTAATCTCATTTATTGACTAAATAATTACGTATTAGATTTTTGACACGTGACTTAAATTAAAAGTGTTGTCATTATTAAAAAATATTATTATATTCTTAAAATCGTTACTTTAGCTTTAACATTAATTTTTTAATTTGTTTAAAATTTAAAATTTTAATAAAAAAATTATTATAGGCTTGTTTTATCTTTTTATTATTTTATTTAAATTTTATAATATTATTTTTCTATTTTTATTTCATTATATTTTGATATTTTTTATTTTTGCAATTTTAATAATCTTTTACGAGTTAAATTTTTATTTATGGTTTTTATAATTCTTTTAATAATTTTTTATTTCTAAAGATTTATATTTTAAAATATTAATTTTATTTTTTTAATTATTTTATTTTTAGTGTAACTTTTATTTATTTTTAAATTTTTTGAATAAAACATATTATAAAATTAAAATTTTAAAATATATATTTTAACTGTAACTAAATAAATAATTTAAATTTTTTTTTTGTTATCTTTATACAAGTGATACCTTTTGTTTTTGGTCATTTTTTGTGCAGCATTAAATAACCATATATAAAGGTGTCAACTTTAATTGGATTCTAACATCTGTAATTATCGGATTAGCATACACTACAAGACCGACCAAAAATATCAAAGACGTAAATATAAACAAGAAGACAATATATAAGTAGTACATCTTTATTGTTATTTTTAAGTTGTAACCCAAAAAAAATTAACTTGATTTTGATAAATTATGATCAGCCAATAAACATGAATGCGAATAATTAATCTTTTTATAAAAAAGTAAAATTTATTTATATATTTTTTGTATTTATTTATTTACTTAACTTTAACTCTTAAGGAAGTGGAAAGGCAAATTTTATAAGGTTTTAATTATCTTTTTTTATATGTGTTTTTAACTTTTTATCTAACCACACGCAATAATCAAAAGCTGTCGACAATTAACTTTTCTCCCTAATTAATTCGTTATCCCATAAGTAAATTGAAGAGCTAAAGTCTTCCTAAACAAATACTTAGCTTGAATATATTCTAAAATAAATAATTAAAAATATATATACTTATAACTTCTTCATTTTATTTATAATATTTAAAACTGTATTAAAAGGTAATTTTGAATTTAGCTTGTGAAGACATTAAATAAATGAAAGGAATATAAAAAAACTAACTTTTAAATAATCTATATTAGTAAAAAAATTTTTTATGATTTAAGATTTGGAATTTAGAATTTAATATTATAGTCGACTGTCTCTAATTGAATTCTAAACACATGTATTAATACAAAAACAATTATGCTATCAGTATATTAAAATTAGTTATTAAAATCAGTCACTAGTATAAAATTCATATTAGAATATATAAAATACATATTAAAAATGAATTAAATAATATGTACATTTGTGTATAAATATATAAAGACCAATTTTAGTAACTGATTTTAGCGTACAAATAACATTTTTAAATACAAAAATAATATATCAATATTTTTCCCACAGTTTTATTGTTTCTCCTACTATATAAATTGCACGTAACTCCGCACCACTTAGACACAAAATAAAAGACTAACCCTTCAAGAAGAACCAAAACATCATCAAGCATGGCTACCATGAGATCAAGCTGCCTGATCATCATTTCTCTCCTTGTTTTGGGTTCTCTTTCCGCTTTTGCTTGGACGTTCATAAAACCCATGGACGTCAATGATCCCCGTGTGATCGAGATTGCGAATTTCGCAATCACAGAGCTCAACCACAAATCTAACACGAATCTAAAGCTAGTAAAGATCGAAAGTTGCGTTACGCAGGTACTCGGTGTTGTAGGCTACAACTACCAGCTTGTGCTGTTGGCCAGCAATGGAACCACCGGAGAGACTAATAAGTATTGGGTAGGGTTGGGTATTCAGCTAGCAATACGTGCTTCGAAGCTTTAATCTTGCACGCTCGAGAAGTTATTGCCCAGCAACTTTTGTAATTGAAATTTGTAGCTATCAAGTAGTCATTAATAATGTTTTTAATGGTGTGAGATTTTATTTAATAATGTAAAATTACTTCTTCTTTTTTTGCTGGTTATATGCTGACCAGAATTTAATAAAATTGTTGGCTCTAGACTTTTTCAAAAAATAAAACTATAATATGTTTATTTTAATTTGTATATTTCTAATGTCTTACGTGTTTATTTATTTTCTATCATGAACATCATTTGTATTTATTTTTACGGCAAGTTAGCATACCTATAAAATATATTTGTGATCAATTAATTAACTAGCGTGAATGTATTATATGTATGTTTTTATCTGATAATTAAAAAGTGTATTAAGTTGAGAGGCAATATAAAATTTGTCTGTCTTGTTAATATATCAAAACTAAGTTAATAAAGTTAATTATAAACTACTTTCTTATCAATTAGATATCTCAAGCAAGGTAACTAAAACCACCAACACTGTATATACATATATTGAATGCCAAGTACCAGATGTCTATGTTACTAAAAAATTAGAAAACCAATTTTTAAGTAATTAATATTATGAATTAATTTTTTGTTTTGTTTTAAAATTATCTTTTAACCTTTATTTTTAGAGAATTTAGAAGATAGAAATAGTATTTAGACCTTTACAATATAGAATTTAATATTTAGAGTCTAAAAAATTAAAATAATAAAAAAATTAACTTTTTTTTCCTAAAATTAGAAAGACTCGAACCCGTAACTTCTAAATAAGAATAGAAAAACTAGCTCATTTAATTTAGCCATTTAATTAAACTCCTACATTAGATATACATCCTTTGTTCATATATTTCTATTTTATTTATGAGAGCCGATATTAAATAGTATAATAATTTAAAACATTTATAATTTAAAATTTAAAATATACAAGATAAATATTAAACGAATTATATATATATATATATATATATATATATATATATATATATGTGTATGTGTGTGTATATGTATATGTATGTATGTGTATGTGTTAAATTTACCTAATATTTTGTGTTTATAATAAACATTTTTGCGTTCAAGTCCTATAATACCAATATGATGTGGCTCCATAAAATTAAAAGACAACGTTAGTAGCGATCAATAATTTTAGTAAAAAAAAAACTAAAATAAAAAATTTATCATATCAATTTAAATAAAAAATAAAAATAAAAATAAAAAATATTAATTACCTAATATTTGTTTTAATAGTAGCACCGTTGAAACGAAAAGAAAGCGAGTTATAACTCAAAATAATTAAGTGAGGAGTTCTCGACAACCGAGAAAATTCAGAGAGGAATTAAGTAAGGGGACATAAAATGAGAAAGACACCACATTCAACTAAAAACCTTAGAGTGCTAAGTTAATGGGTCTCTTTTTTTATAAATTTCTCATTTTTTCTTATTTTCTTTGATGTAGGACTAATTTCATAGACTCCTCACACTTACAACATTAACAATCTCCTTCTCAAGTATGAGTCTCGACATCAAATATCAACTCCTCTCTTTTTAGTTCTTCTACCACCAGTATTCGTTCATCAGGATAAGAGAAGATATAGGATAACAAATTTAGATATTAAGATTTTTCATAGTCAAAGAAAAATCGTGGTTTGAGAAAAAGAAAAAAGTTAAATTATGAAAAGAGAAAAAATATTATGCAAACCTATTTTCATGGTCTATAAATTAAAAAAATTCAAAAGAAAAAAAGACTTCGATTTAAACACTTTATCATTACACAAATTCTACAAATTCTCAATCACATTGATGCAACAAAATTTAATAAAATATAAATGCATGTGAATATCTAGCGTCTATTTTAATTTATTTCCTTTGTTTTCCTTATCTTTTTAATTTATTTTCTTGCATTTTCTTACTGTTCAAGTATTTTTATTTCTTGTTTTACTTAAAATTCTCATTTATTTACCAATTTTTCATTTATTTTGCCTTTGTATCTTTACGTTATTTTATGTCTTCCTCTTCAAGCGTTTTATTTTTAAGTTTTACTTTTTTTTTATCTATTTTAAGCTACATTTATTTATTTGTTTGTACAATTTGCTGCAAGTATTTCGACATATTTTAATTTGGTATAAATATTAAATAATTTTTGAGTTAAATTCATTTCTTTTAAAAGAGTTATATCTATTCTTTAAATTAAAATATTAATATAGATTTAATTTGCCATCTCGACGAAATTACAAAAAATAAAGTAAAACAATAATGTCGTAATATGCATGTCTTTTAAGAAACCGGTAAGACAAATATAAAAGTAAAATATACATTAGTTAAATTGAAGAGCCAATTAATTAATAAGCCTTTCATATTATAAATTGCATTCTACCATACTTAACTTATATAAGACAACAACGCGTAGAAGATGATGATAATGATGACGATGATGAGAAGTAGTTACCTAATTAATGTTATGCTGGTGTTGTTGTTCCTCTTGTGCTTTGGTCCTCTCAACAGAGCCAGCGGGAAAAGTAGCAGGTCAGCATCGCTTATGAAGTTAACGGTTCCGATAAGTTTAGACGTGAACGATCCCGGCGCAATTGAAATGGCGAATTTCGCGGTGACTGAGAATAACAAGAAAACTAATGGCAACTTGAAGTTGGCTCAGATCCTTAGGTGTTCAGGACTCGGATACGCATTCGGCAACTTCTACTTCTTCAAGCTGTTGGCCATGGATGCAATCCAACAAACTAATACATACTTCGCTAAAGTGCATCAGTTCTTGCTTCCAAATTCCTCCTATACCCTTGAATGCTTTCAACTACTTTTCTGAACTATGTGCATGTTTGGGCGTCATTATTTTGTTAAAAAAGATCTTTTTTCAATGAAAAAAAATCTTTTTTAATTTTTTAACGTATTTGGCAAATTTTTAGTAGTAAAAGTAAAGACATTAGTAAAATAAAAAAAAGATCTTTTTTGAGAAGTTGTAATTTACATCTTTTTTTAAAAGATCTTTTTTCCTTAAAAAAAGGATGTTTTTCATGTAATAAATAAACAAAAAAGTACTTTTATATTGTTATACCCAAACATAATAAGGTGATGAATTCTGTCATGTTTATAGTTAAAGTTATGAAATTTTAGTCACATTTTAAAAGTATAATTTAATTAATATCACAATTTTATTATTTGACATTTTTTAATTTGTATTTTTTATTAAAAAATATTGTCAAATAATAAAAATTTTGACTTTAATTTTAATTATATTTTTTAAATGTTATTAAAATTTTAAAGATAAGATAATCACCATAATTACAATTTTTAATTATGTTTTCATTTGTATGTCGAGTTATTTATTTGTGGATATATATATATATATATATATATATATATATATATATATATATATATATATATATGTGGGAGTTTCTAGTATGCCATATCAAACTTGTGTATGGTAATTATATTTTAAATATAAAAGAATATAGGTAAATAATTTTTAACCAATTAATTTTAAATAATTGTAATTAATAATTATTAATTTTTTATTAAAAAATAAAATTAATAATAATTAATTAGTATAAAATAGTACAATTTAAAATACTTGTTAATTTATTGTTGATTAGACATTTAATGATTACTTAACGAAATTATTTAAATATTTAACATTTGGTTGTTCACATTAAATTTAACTTTATTTAAGGAATGCAAAGAAGGCTATCAGAAAGAAAGAAAGACAACATAGCTAGCATAAATAGATAATACGAGAAATAAATAGCCTCCCGAAGTCGTTAGGAAAATCATATAGAAATTTGCAATTAATAATTGTGTATATATATAGGATATTTTGATCAAAGATTTGACTTTTTTCTCAATTTATTATTAATTCGGCTTAAAATAGTCTCTTAAATTAATCGTGATAATATTAGAAAAATTAAAAAATTATCTTATTTAGTTTTTATAAATTATTATAATAATTAATAAATATTAAATAAAATAAGTTTTGATTAATTTTTTTATTATATTCAGTTGGATTCGATCAAATTCAGTTAAGCTCACGAGTCCATGACCAAATAAACAAGTTTGTGTTTTTGCTCAATTTTATTTAAAAATGGCATTGTTTTGACTTGGAAAAAAAGCCCACACATAGTTTTCTATTAGAGTTACAATAATACTTCTAAAATATTCACTAACCAGTCAAACTCACTCGTCTACTCTATTTCTCTCATCTCAAGTCTCATTTTCTTATTTTCTACTTGTCATCGTGTTGCCACCGTTCACCTACGTCTACTATTCTACTCTGCTTTAATTTGTGCCATCATCTTCATGGGTCTCTACCTCTGTTGCTCTCTACGATGTCTTTCTTCACGTCTTTGTTGTTCACAACTCTATTTTTTTATTGTTGTTCACGAGTTCACCTATTTCTCTTTCGCTATCGTTAAATTTTTTATTCTCTAGCTTCTATACGACGTCCTTGGCTCTCTGTTATCATCGCTATTTTTTGTTGTTACTGCCATAATTTTTTGTCATTGCATTCACCCATTCAAGTAATGTTATTGTTAAAAAAATTACTTTAAACTTTTATAGATTAAAATTTAGTCATTTAGATTTTTTTTTGTTTTAAGCTTTTCCAGATTAGGTCACTAGAATTTATTATTTTAATTTTATAATTTACAAAATATTAGATTATTGGTTAATAGTTGTAAATGTAGACTATTAGTAATTTATTTAATATCGAAGTTGAAAGAAATGATTTTCTATTGAAGATGGTGAATTTGATACTGATGTCAGAAAATATGTAGATATTGAAGGATTTTAGTTTTAGTTTATTAGAATTTTTAATTGCGTGTTAAACTAATGTATTTGTTATTGTGTGTCCTTAACTAATTGCATAAGCATAATTGTGAAGGATTTATATGTGTTTTAAAATACTTGTTATAATTTATAATGTGTGTTATTTAGTTTATTATGTGATTTAAGGTTCATATTGTTAATTTTGAATGGCTAGATTTGAGTGTGTGCGCGTGTGTATTAAAAAAAATTATAACAGGTAAACTCGTACGAGTCTACGAGTTAACTTACGAGTCGAGTCTAGGTCAGCTTTACGAATTTATTTAGACTCGCGAGTTTGACAACCTTGATCTTTGTCTATTAATTTTTTCATAAAGTGATTCATCACATCGATATAAATTAGAGGTAAATACCAAATTGGTACTCGAAAGATTTTGGCGAATAAAATGGTACCTGACTTTTTTTTATTGGCAAAATGGTCCCTAAAAGATTTTAAAATTTAACAAGCGTGGCCTTGATGTGGCCACCGTATTTTGATGACATGGAAAACCCCCCAAAACCCTAATCCCTTCCTCCCCAACGCACTCCCCCTCTCCATCACATATTCCCTTTCTCTCTCTTAACACCACCACTCGCAGCAACAACAACCTCAACATCAACAACAACAGTAATCTCCACCACTTGCAGCAATAACAACAGTAACCTCAACGGCAAGAGCATCATCAAGAACCACTGCCACCACCATCAGGGTCACAACAACAAGGCCTAGAATAGCCACATTTCCTCAGCACCTCAATTGCACTACTCCACTACACATATAAACGCCTCTGAAACAAGGAAATTAGAAATAAAACAACATTTTCAATTGGCCACAATGAAGTAACTGTTGAAGGAGTCAATGATTAGATCTAGAGAGTACGTGGCAGGACTGATGGGAACGAACATAATGGACTTGGCGGACATGAGCTTCTTCCGCAACAAACAGCGAAGTCTGTAGATCTTAGCAATGAAGAATGGGAAACCATCAGCAGAAGTGGCAGCGATGGCCAGCGTCATGAGCGGCAGCAGTATCATGCGGCGTATGCAATGGGGATGAAGGAGGAGAAGTGAGACAAAGAAGAATCTGGAAGATGGAGCCGATCCGGTGAGATCTGGTGTTGATGATGCGCGAATCATGAATTCGGGTTAGGGCACCGGATTTTAGGTACTTGATGAGCGGATAATTTGTACGCTTTTTGGCATTGTTTTTAGTATGTTTTTAGTATGATCTAGTTAGTTTTTAGTATATTTTTATTACTTTTTAGTTAAAATTCACTTTTCTGGACTTTACTATGAGTTTGGGTATTTTTCTGTGATTTCAAGTATTTTCTGGCTGAAATTGAGAGACCTGAGCAAAAATCTGATTCAGAGACTGAAAAGAACTGTAGATGCTGTTGGATTCTGACCTCCCTGCACTCGAAGTGGATTTTCTGGAGCTACAGAAGCCCAATTGGCGCGCTCTCAACGGCGTTGGAAAGTAGACATCCTGGGCTTTCCAGCAATATATGATAGTCCATACTTTGCCCAAGATTTGATGGCCCAAACCGGCGTTCAAAGTCACCTTTAGAATTCCCAGCGTTAAACGTCGGAACTGGCACAAGAATGGGAGTTAAACGCCCAAACTGGCACCAAAGCTGGCGTTTAACTCCAAGAGAAGTCTCTACACGAAAATGCATCAATGCTCAGCCCAAGCACACACCAAGTGGGCCCGGAAGTGGATTTTTATGTCATTTACTCATCTTTATAAACCTGAGGCTACTAGTTCTCTATAAGTAGGACCTTTTACTATTGTAATTGAGAGATCTTGGTAGCTATCTTTGTTCTCATGCTATCTTAGATCATTGGGAGGCTGGCCATTCGGCCATGCCTAGACCTTGTTCTTATGTATTTTCAACGGTGGAGTTTCTACACACCATAGATTAAGGTGTGGAGCTCTGCTGTACCTCGAGTATTAATGCAATTACTAAGTGTTCTTCTATTCAATTCCGCTTGTTCTTGTTCTAAGATATCACTTGTTCTTCAACTTGATAAATGTGATGATCCGTGACACTCATCATCATTCTCACCTATGAACGTGTGACTGACAACCACCTCCGTTCTACCTTAGATTGGGTGAATATCTCTTGGATTCCTGATACACGATGCATGGTTGATCGCCTGACAACCGAGCGCTCGCCTGACAACCGAGCCAGCCATTCCGTGAGATCAGAGTCTTCGTGGTATAGGCTAGAACTGATGGCGGCATTCAAGAGAATCCGGAAGGTCTAACCTTGTCTGTGGTATTCTGAGTAGGATTCAATGATTGAATGACCGTGATGTGCTTCAAACTCCTGAGGGCGGGGCGTTAGTGACAGACGCAAAAGAATCACTGGATTCTATTCCGGCCTGATTGAGAACCGACAGATGGATAGCCGTGCCGTGACAGGGTGCGTTGAACATTTCCACTGAGAGGATGGGAGGTAGCCGTTGACAACGGTGAAACCCTTGCATAAGCTTGCCATGGAAAGGAGTAAGAAGGATTGGATGAAGACAGTAGGAAAGCAGAGAGACGGAAGGGACACAGCATCTTCAGGCGCTTATCTGAAATTCCCACCAATGAATTACATAAGTATCTCTATCTTTATCTTTATGTTTCATTCGTATATCACACATATCCATTTGAGTTTGCCTGACTAAGATTTACAAGGTGACCATAGCTTGCTTCATACCAACAATCTCTGTGGGATCGACCCTTACTCGCGTAAGGTTTATTACTTGGACGACCCAGTACACTTGCTGGTTAGTTGTGCGAAGTTGTGTTTATGCCATGGTATTGAACACCACGTTTTTTTTGGGGTTCATCACCGGGGATTATTTGAGTTGTGAAAAGTAGTGATCACAATTTCGCGCACCAGTACTTGTGGAAGTTATGGTGGTATTGAAGGAGGAAGGGGGAGTGTGTGTTGGAGAGGGAAGGGAGTGCGTTGGGGAGGGAGGGAGGGATTAGGGTTAGGGGGTTGGCCACGTCATCAAAATATGGTGGCCACATTAGCATTGTGCTTACCGGTGATATATTCTGGTGACGACGGGGATACACTTTTCAAATTTTAAAATCTTTTGGGGGCCATTTTGTTAATAACAAAAGTCAGGTACCAATTCGTCAGTGTCATAATCTTTCGGATACCAATTTGGTATTTACCTCTATAAATTAATATTGTTTTAGTCATTAGCCAACCCAACCAAATCCAATCGGGGGTAGAATCGGGTGCAAGTTCAAATCTAATCGGAGATAGGATTGGATGCGAGTTCAGAGTATACTCTGTCCTACCCTACCTGAACCTCTAATATATTATATGATATATATTTAAAAATGATATATTTAGTTAAGGAAGTGAATATTGAACTCACAACCTTCTTCTTGTAAAAACTCAAAGTAATCAATAGGCTAATTATTTAAATTTTTAATTTAGTACATTTGTTATTTAAAGAGTAATGTTACAAGAATTTGGAGTTAGAAAAGAAGTGACAAGACATTTATTTTTGTTTGTGTTATTTTAATTTTATTAAGAATTTAATGACCATGTTATTTTTATTTTTATGTTAGATTTATTTAAGATTTTTATTGTTTTTAACTTTAATTTAAACTTAGAATTTGTTTTCTATTTTATTAATATGTATAATATATGCAATGATTGAATTTTATATTTATTTAAAAAAATAATTTTCTGCAAGTAGGATAGGGTAAAGTATAGTTGAGAATTTTAGAGTACAAATTAGAGTTGAGAGATTCTTAATTGCAAATAGAGTAGGGTTGAGATTTTAAAAAAAATTTCACTTACAGGTAGGATTAGGTAAAGTACAAACCCTATTCTATTTATAGCCACTTTTAGTCATTATGAACAATTTTAAAACATTCTTAAAATATAATTCTTAATATTTTATAAATATTTAAATTATATGATAAGAGCATAGTATAATGTCATTAACAATATACACCGGCAAGATAGGCCAAAATTCCTTCGCCCAAATTACAAATAACAACTGTTTATTATTATTCTTGAAAATTTAGTGAGTATTTTAGTTTATTTACATAACAAGTATGTTATGTATATGTTAAAAAGATTTAAAAAAAGGAAGAAGAAGACTGATAATGATGATAAGACGGTGGTGGCACGTAGTTATGATAACGATGGTGACGACGGCATTGAAAAAAGAGTGTGTAAAAAAAAAACAAAAGGAGAAAGAGCAGAAAAAGGAACGCATATGCATATGTACGAAGAATAAAAAGTATGCGACGACTTAGTTGAAAACTTGATTTAAAAACGCTTGGACGCCTACTCGTATTGTTTTTCAATTTGTTAGCTTAAAATAGTCTCTCAAATTGAATGTATATATACATTAAAATAATTTCTAAAATTTTAATTGCATCAATTAATAGTCTTTGAGATTGATAAAAATATATCATGTTAGATTTTTAACTTTTTTTCATTAAGTGATTCATTATGCAGTTTAAATTATTATAATATATTTTTATCAAAATTAAAAATATAATTAATATAATTAAAATTTTAAATATTATTTTAGTTGGACAATTACAAACACCACTTTAAAAACTTAACTGCTAATATTTTATTGATGGCGTCATGATGAATAAAATCAGCGTTCTCAATAGTGACACTTCAACAGCAATTGCATAAGTTTTTAGAAAATTTGGCAAAGTGTCTTTTGTAATTAGAAGTTCTTGCCGCATATAATTATCATTTTCTAACAAATTAAACACGTTTTAAACAATTTAAACGATAATTTGACAGAATTTTTGCTTAATTCAGCAACATCCATGAAATAAATACAAGAGTTTTCATATAGGAAATAGCTGCAGGTATAAATAATTAACATATAGGCATTCAATAAAATATCAAATCCTAACCGTTTTAGAACGCAACCCCTTATAACACTAATAAAAAAAAGGTTAAAATGACGATTTTTTTTAAATTACGGCGGTTTGAATCGCTATTATTACCAAAAATGGCGCCTCCAAAAAACACCGGAATTCTAGGCACCATTCTGGTTATTACGGCGGTTTTCAGAAAACTGCCACAATTACCTGTGGATAATACCGCGGTTTTGTGACGGTTAAAATGGCGGTTAAAAACTGCCATTTTAACCAAATAAAATGGCAGTTTAATGTTGTTTAAAATGACGGTTTTTAACTGCCGTTTTTACCAAGGTTTAACGGCATCATTCTCGTTTAAAATGCCGATTTCTGACCACCATTTTTACCTGTATTTAATGGCATCATTTTCGTTTAAAATGACATTTCTAATCGTCATTTTTACCAGGGTTTAATGGCATCCTTTTCGTTTAAAATGGCATTTTCTAACCTCCATTTTTACCAGGATATAATGACACCATTTTTGTTTAAAAAGGCGAATTTTAGCCGTCGTTTTTACCTAAGTATGATGGTAATTTTATACTTTTTAAAATGAGATTGAAACTACCTATTTAAAATGACATTTTTAGAATTCAAACTTAAAAATCTCATAATAACTAAAAGGCATAACCTTAAATCAAACATCATAACAAAATATAATTATGAGCACAATAAAAAATAGAAAACTGAATCTGAAACTATTAATGCGGGATATTCATTTTTCAATCCAAGTCCTCTTTTGCAGGTATCGGTTTTTTTATAAGTGCATCAGAGTGTCTTTGATTAGACGGGTATTAAAATAACAAGTAAATAAAAATTTGTAAAAAGATAAAAGAAGTTAAAAACAAGCAATTTGAAAGGTAAATTGACTGAAATCGAAAAGATTGCGTTGAAATTAAAAGAATGCAGTAAAGATGCCTTCGACTAGGTCAAAGGGTTTTGGACATAAGAATAAAAAGCATTGGAATGTAAATTGAATTAAAAAATTTAAACATTGCTTGAAATGTAAATTTGCTTGAAAGATAAATTTTGCAGAAATTGTAAAGGAAAAGTAAAACATGTGGAAGGAACCCTACAGAGAATTGACTCGAAGCAGACTCAGAAAGTTGCTGGGATGTGAGTGTGCGTGAGTAATTTCTGAAGCAAAGTTCCAACATTTATTCTTTAAAACTTTCTAGTATTTATAGCCTACTTCTATAACCGATTATTAATTACATAGCATTATCTTGTCCGCGTGCTCTCAGGTAACTGTTCCCGCTCTTTTACCAATAGACGTTACCCATAAATTCCTTGCATGATGAAAGCCTTCAACTTCTTCACTCACGTAACTGCTCGATCTGCTATTCGAACAAATATTCGATTTCTCCTTTTGAATACTTATTCAACTAGACCCGTTCGATTTGGTAAAGTGTTTGAAATCGAGTTCGTGTCAGGTACCTTCAACCAATGCCTGCACGTGCATCTCTTCGACAACAGCTCGCATCTCTTCGACAACAGGTCACATCTCAATCGACCTTTTTACTACGTTGAACCAACTTACCTCAATTGAAAATATTTTTTTGATTAACAAATTGCCCTCTTGGATTAATACGTTTGCCTTCGATAAATTATTGGAAGATGAAACACTTAATCCAAATTCAAATTTCAATTTTCTTGAATCAGTAATAATTACCATTTAACTTTCCATTAATACTGACCCACTTGACACGTTTTCCAAGACCTATGCTTTCTCTTTCCACCACTTCGCCTTCTTTGAGAAGTTACCTCTTTTTACATTCTTTCTGCAATAACAGCTATAGTAACACCTCCTTTAAATTTAACACTTTCACCTTTGTTAAATTTTTCGAACCCTTGCTTCCTGAATCCCTCTCGCATCAAGATCCTTTCACACACATCTATCTTTCTTTCCCTTCCTCATGGGTTCTACATAACAATTTTCTAGACATAGCTAGGATTTGAACTGATACACCTTCTAATAAAGCATACATGTATGTCATTAGTACATGCCTTGCAGTATTTTATCACTTGATCTAGGTCTTTAACCAATATTTTGAAAATCAGTTCAAATTGGTCATTCAGACTGGTTGAACCAAAAACTAGGGCGCGAATTCGGTATGTGGGAGGACAATGCGCATCGAAACGCGATTTTGGTGTTTGGCGCACCGGTCAGCCAGGGAGCACCAGAATGAAAGTGCATGCTTTAACTTAATTGTTAGAATTAGTTGGACACTCAATATTTGGTTAACAACTATCACTGCCACCCGCTTCCTCTTCTTCTCCTCTGTTGCAATCGCACCATCCCTTCCATCATCTCCACCACCGAGAACGACTGAAACCTCCCCACTCAGCTAACTTCTTCTCCCCCCACTCAGTCATGGTGGCTTCGACAGCGTCTTGTTTTAACTCATCCGATGAGATTCGCAGTTTTGGAACCACGAAACGCTATTTTTTTGGATTGAGAAAGTGTTCAGTGTTAACGATTCTGTTTAGGCGGATCCAAGCATACCAACAGCCTCACCTCTGACGACGACGGTACTTGATCTGTATTGTCGACTGTCTTTGGCCGTTGATGGCTTCACCGTCTCCATCAATGGAAAGAAGGTACCTATTGTATTATCACCATTTACTTGATTTACATATATCCACCTTTGTTTCGTCATAGGTTGCCAATTTTCTTTGAAGGACATCCCCCAATTTTGCGTGTTTCACTAAATTACCGCATTGTTGTTGTTTAGCACAGGGTAGCCAAGGATGAAGATACCCTGGGGGCGTGCATGTCACCGAGGAAGCAGAAATGTACGATGGAGCAGACCATGGAGTTGGATCAATTGAGGGCAAAGGCTTTGCAGGGATGGAGTCGGACGAGTATGATTTACAGGAAGATGAAACAGAACACGACCATCATGCAAAGGCCGATGTCGACAATGGGGATGCGGTTGAATTGGAAGACAATTTGGACGGTGTCGGAGGAATGTCTGACAATTATGCTGATGATGACTTGTACGCTGTTGATTTCGGTGAATTGATAGGTTCGATTGATTTTTTGAACTTGAGCGAAGAGGAGGTTCTCCGCTTTAATTTTGCAGATGTTAACATTGCATTTGAGTTCTACCAGCAATATGCAAAGCACCATGGCTTCGGTGCGAGACGTTTTAGAAGCGAAAAACATGGCGAAGTAAGGATACGGCAGGAGTTCGTGTGCCACCGACAAGGGTACCGATCCCCGAAGTTCTACTAAATGCCTAACCGGCAAAAGAGGTCGAGGGCCGAGACACGGTGTAGATGCCCTGCAAGGATGCTACTTTGCATGGACGATGAATCAGGACGTTGGCATGTTGCATACTTTTCAGACGCGCATAACCACCACGTTCTTGAGTTGCAATTTTCTTCCATGCTCCCAAGCCATCGGAGGATGAGCGAAGCGGACATCGGGCAGATGAACGACATGCGCAAATGGGGCATCGGCATCTCGTAAGTTTATGGCGATCTTGGCCGGCAGGTATCATAATGTCCCCTACAAAACAAGAGACATGCACAATGTAAATGTGAAGCAACGAAGGGAGGGTGGCCTAGATGCGGAATCGTGCTTAAGGTATCTCCGAGAGTGCAAGGCAAATGATCCAACACTGTACTACAAATAAGTTATTGATAGGGAGGGCATGTTATAACATTTGTTTTGGTGTGACGGCACCAGCCAAATTGAATACCATGTATTTGGAGATGTGGTGAATTTGATGCAATGTACTTACCTTTCACCTTTTGTAGTATTCTCCGGTGTGAATCACTACAACCAAATGGTTGGCTTTGCCGCTGCACTCGTGGCAAACAAGAAAGAAGAGACCTATGTTTGGCTGCTTCAACAGTTGCAAACTGTAATGAAAGGAAAGGCTTCCGTGTCCATAATAACCGACGGTGACAGGTAAATAAAGTCTGCGATCAAGCAAGTTTTTCCAGAGGCTCACCATCGACTCTGTGCTTGGCACCTACTCCAAAACGCCACGAGCAACATCAGAAAGCCTAACTTCACTAGGATGTTTAAGGATTGCATGCTTGGCGACTACGAGGTCGGAACATTCCAAAGAAAGTGGTTTGAGATGGTGGAGAAATTTGGCAACACTGATAAAAGATGGGTACAAGACATGTACGAGAGAAGGCATAGTTGGGCCACAACACACATACGAGGAAAGTTCTTTGCCAAAATTCGCACAATCTCAAGGTGCAAGGGCTTGCACGCTGTGATATCACGGGTATGTTAAGTCTCGATATAGTTACATTAATTTTTTATGTCATTTCGATCGATGCTTGATGTTCGGGCGTGCAAAGGAAGTGGAGGCTGATTTCGAGTGTGCAAAGGGTGACCCTGTTATGACCACCAACCTGAAACAGTTAGAGCAGAGTGCAGCCAAGAACTACACTCGAACAATATTCTATTTGTTTGTTCCCATTCTTGACAGGGCCTGTGTAATAAAGATGGTTGATTCTGAAGACAATGGTTCGTATTTTATCCACACCGTCTCTCGATACGGCACTTCGGGGAAAGATTGGCGTGCTGTTGCAATGTCTGAAATGAGCAAGGTCCGATGCACGTGCATGAGAATGGAATGTTTTGGGGTCCCCTGTGAACATATAATTGCGGTGCTTTGTCGACGGGAACAGCAAGAGGTGCCACCGTGGCGTGAAGTGGAACGCAGGCTTGAGGTTGTGGAGATCAAGCTAGGGTTATTGCTCCGCCTGTGTTATCGTCAAACTCCGCTAACGGCACACGACTCTAACGATTAGGAGCCCACCGGACAGAATGAAGTCGATGTCGAGGGTATTTGACCTACTGCAAATGTTTCATATATTTATGTCATGTTATTTTCTGTCGAAGCCTGTATGAACATTTTATTTGCGTTGTTTGTTTAGTCGTCTTTTTTGTTCTTCCGAAATGCTACTAAAAAAATCGGTTAATATAATTATATCTACTTTTTCAGCATTCAAGTTGCTCTATTTATTTACTCTCCCATTTCTGAGCTTGTTTGTTTATTTACTTTCCACTTCTTGGCCTCCAGGTGAGAGAAAACCCCGATACTGTATTCCAACATTGGATTTGCCTTAATCACGAATTATAATCATTTGTGTATAGCCGCGTATTGAAGTTATAATATAGTCTAATCAAACAAATCACTAATATTTGAATAGAGACATTGTTTTGGGTTGATGATGAACAACAATGCCTTTTAATTATGTTAACTTATTGGATCAAACTGACATTTTTTCAACCAAGACATAGAATGTTAACAAATTGTCATTCGCTAGGCACTATTTTGGCGGATTACATGAAGTTACATAAAGATAACCCTACAACAGTACATTCGGGGACAGATTAATAATAGTGGTAAACAACCACGTTTACTAAAATGTAAACATTTCCAAGAAAACGCTGACCTCATAATCCGCCAAGCAGTGCACACACGAGACACGGGACACATCATCCACATCAGCCATGGTGCCGCGGGTAGTGCAAGTGGTTAACCGACAAGCCACGCCCTGTCCCGGATCCGATGGTCTGTCGTCAACCTATCGTTCCCAGAAAATGTCCATGAAGAACCCCCTGCATCTTTCGACCTTCCCAGAAGTACGGATAAACTCAAATATTTCAACACCCATTTGCACTTCTTCTTTGTCTTCTTGGTCACACAGTAGCAACATGGCACACAAGTAACCTGCTTCGACGCTGCCCTCCGCCAAGGCCCTAGCAAGCAGTTCCATCCCAATTTTACGGCGGGTAATCCAGAAATACTCCGTCAACCCCTGCCGGAGTATAGCATCCGCATTTCCTGCTTCCATGCAGCGATCAAGGAACCTCCTTTCAAGCTGATTGAGGTAAAATAAAGATGACACTAATGGTATATACCACATCATCGTATGTTGGTATACAGCGTCGGAACTTGCTGCATCCAGCATTACCTTGCAAGTCGCCTGCATGTTGAACAGATCATGAATCAAATTTGATTCAACCTTCATGGCAATTGCCACCCATATATCGCGAAGAAGAAGATTCAGCGGACATTTGTGCTCAACGGATACGTTACCTTTCTTTCTGTTTGTCTTGGAAGTTCCATCCGTTTGCAAGGGCTTGGTGGAGGCCGAAGGGGAATTGTTGGGGAATTATCAGAGATTAGTAAGAGGAGAGACGACCGCCAACAAAGAGACGAAATGTTAGCTGTTATGTAATTATATTAATTCCACTTTCCAAAACGTATATATCCTCAACTGCTTCCGTAATAAAATATAACATTTATCTTCTATCTATAAAAGTTAATATATATATATATATATATATATATATATATATATATTGGCATTAATTATTATGGCTTAACGCGTCAGACGTTTGGTAGCCCAACATTATGGATAATACCGGACAATTAATACTTTTACTATATACTTATATGTACGTATACAATATACTATTAAGTAAAAGTATCTTTCTTCTGCCAAATGACAATGGACAGTCTCGTTTTCATTTTCTAATTTGCCTCGATATCCGAAAATGAGAAACGTCAATGACATTTTGGTTGTTTGCAATTTTATTTAAGCTCCTCGATAACAGTAAATATTGGGAAACATCAAATAAAACAATTAAATGCATGCTGTAATTGTGTAGATTAAGGGTTTTTAACTTGAAGAAAAAACCGTAAATGGTCAAATTAAATTAAATTATCGAATTAAATGATAATTTTTTTCAATTACAATTAATTGCATTCAATTTAATATATTGAATGACAGAATAAAACTTTTTTTTCTATCTAAGTGGGTGCAAGTACACCCTTAGTCCTGACCCTGGTATCCCTGTACCCTTGCTTCTAAACCTACTTCCGCTTGAAACACACCCTTATTCCTGAACGTAGGGTCCACGTGCCAGTACACCTCTGCTACTATTGCACCATTCGAGTTCCTCAATTTACTCTTCCATTTCTGAGCATCCAGGTGAGGGAAAACCCCTAACCCATATTCCACCATCAAGCTTAACCCCTCTCCCCCTATATCGAAAACCAGATATTCTCAACAAAAACCTTATTATCATTTCGCATATACCGTTTGCCTTCTCCACGACTTGTAATCATTTGTGTATAGGCGCATACTCAAATTATATCATCGTCCAACAAATCTTCCATACCAATCCAAACTAAGATTTATTCAGTCACAAAAACAGAAACATAATAAAAATATATTTAATATGAGGATAACCATGCGTAAATTCTTAACAAAAGTGGAGATAATGCTTCATACAGTAATACCAGATACGAGAAGCATAATCAACAAACTTAGGAAACACAAACCCTAAAATAAACATTTTTATTCAAATGCAAACGACTCCAGGAACACCCAAACCTCGTAAGTGGTCAGACACTGCACACACGAGACACGGGACAAATCTTTCACAGCACCCATGGTGCCTCGGGTGCGGCAATTGGTGGACCGACAAACCTCAGGCTGTTCAGAATCCAACGGCTTAACCTCCATCCACTGACCCTCGAACACCTGCTTGAAGACCTCTCTGCACCTTTCGAGCGCACCAGAATCACGTACAATTTCAAAAAATTCAAGTCCCTTTCGCATGTACTCTTTGTCTTCCTTGCCATGAGACAGTAGCAGCATCGCACACATGTAACAGGCTTCCAGGTCGCCCCCAGTTGCAGCCATAGTCAGAGTATCCATTCCACCGATGTAGTGACCAATCCAGACAAATTTAGTCATCCCCACTCGGAGTAGGGAATCCGAATTTCCTGCCTCCGCACAGCATTCTAGGAACCTGTTTTCAAGATGGCCATAGTAGTATAAAAAGGATGCAATCGGCAACTCCAACATCGACGCCTCCTTGTAAACAGCGTCGGACCTCGCTACACCCAGAAACACCTTGCAAGTCGCCTGTATGTTGAACAGATCCTTAATCGAATACGATGCAACCTTCGTGGCAATCCTGACTTATATGTCACGAGGAAGAAGATTCAGCAGACATTCGTACTCAACGGATACGGTCCATTTCTCTCTGATCTTCTTGGTTGCGTTCCTTTTCTTTCTATTCTTCATGGAATCTCTCGCCATTTGCAAGCACTTAGGCCAAGGATTTTGGAAAATATCAAGACGAGACACGACCACCAACGATACGTTTTGTGCTCTTATTATATCCTATTTTGTTGTTAAAATGGTTTAGTGCCTCGTACGTTTCTTTACCGATTGCTCTGGAAAAGATCAGATAATTAATAAGGGACAAACGAAATACTTGTTTTCATTTTTTTATTTTTCTAGAAATATGAAAACTGATGTTTTGGTTCTAATCACTTTTATCACTTTAATTTAATTAAGGAACTTTGAAAAAAATGGAGAAGGAACCATAAAAACATATGATCAGATACAATACAATACGATTGTTAATTTAATTTATTTTAATAATACTGTGCTATTCTATTCAAATACTTTGGTTATACAACGGAATAATTTAATGTTGACTATTCAAATTTTGTGCTATATTCATGTCAACTTAGTTGCTTACTTTAATTACTCGCTGAATAAATGTTATATTTTCTTCTTCTATTTTTCATTGAAATTGTTTAAATTAATCTTTTATTTTCCTAAAAATAAACCCCATTATTTACACATTAGTTATGAAAAAAAGAATACCAAGCAACTTCCTACTTTACAATATATGTGTGTGTGTGTGTGTGTGTGTGTGTGTGGGTCCGTTATTGACAACCCCAAACCCTACTAACCCTTCTTCAGTTCTTCTCTATCGTAAATCCTTCTCTTCACTCTCTGTCCATCATTCTCCCTCTCCTTATTATTGAGACCCTCTACTGCTCTCTCCATCATGTGCCACATTACCACACTCATCTCCACACACGGCTTCCACTTTGCACCTTCGGCGTATCTTCAGAAGGAAGATTCGACGTTTATCACCTGAGAACGACCCACCCAGAGGAGAACCATCATCGCCGGAACAAAAATCATTGCTTTAAGGGTTGTCGTAGTCTGCCATATGTCGTCGCCTTCTCTTGAGAAAATGTAGTAGGAATCCGTCATCGACCACGCCATTAGTCCTGACGACCTCACAGAACTGTCCATCGCTGCTCTAATCGACATTATCCGTGAAGATCATAAGTGCACAGATTGTGACCTCGTTGAGGCCGCACTGATCAAGAAGGAGGAGATTTTGAAGGTTAGTCTTGAAACAACCGAAGCAGAGCTAAGGCAGGCAACGGTGGAGATGTTTGCTGCCAAGTTCGTGGTGAAGGTAAAGAAGGATGAACTGCTGAGGAGAAGGCACGTCGACGGCTGAAAACAATGTTGCAAATGGCACAGCAAAGGAATAAGGTGACATTCGCCAATTGGATCATAAACAAAACGAATTGGTGGCAGAAATCGCCAAGCTTTGTCGATGAGAACAGCACGAGGTGCCAGCGTGGCTTGAGCTAGAACGCAGGCTCGACGTTTTGGAGGACAAGCAAAAGTTCTTGCTCTGTCGGGGTCGTCGTAAAGCACCGAAGACGGCACACTACTCCTATGATCAAGGGCCAGCAGGCCAGAAAGAAGGCGGGATCAGAGGTATTTGACCTGCTGCACATGCTTGATATCTTTATGTCATGTTTTCCATCAAGGCCTGTATGATCCTTTTATTTCCTTTGTTTGTTCTGTGTCCCATTTGATCTTCTATAGTGGAACTTAAACTCGGTTAATATAATTATATCTACTTTAATCTGTTTGTTCTTAATTTCAAAAGTCATGTGACCTGTTGACACACAACTAGGGATTTATGTT
Organism: Arachis hypogaea; assembly: GCF_003086295.3. Lineage (NCBI taxonomy): Eukaryota > Viridiplantae > Streptophyta > Magnoliopsida > Fabales > Fabaceae > Arachis > Arachis hypogaea. Next base: position 6,221,163 of record NC_092039.1, on the reverse strand, counting down.
ACGATGGAGCCAAATAACATTTCCAAATCATGATTTCGGACCATTTCAGCAACTATTTACGTGTGCGTTATCAAAGACGTGTTTATCGATTTATCCTTCCTTACAAATTGGTATTACCCCACAAGTAACGGGTTTGATTGTCACGAATGTTTACGAGATCCTTCTAATTTAAGGGCACATACCGTTATTTTACACTAGATAATAAAACAAAGGAATGTAAACATAGTATTATTTTTATGATATCCTAATATTATATCAAATTATAGGAAATAAACATCTTTCAAATTATATTGCTTAGATGAACAAAGAATACGAAGCCATTGATTAAAACAAAATTCAAAGTACTTCTCTCTCAAGTTATAATAAAACAATTAGTGCAATTACATAATAAAAACTCCTTAAAAAATAGAAGCAAATTTTGTTCTTTAAAGGACAAGTATTCAATCTCTCAAACAATTATATTATACGAATACAATTCCGTGTTCAATTAGAACATATATGCATGTTCATTATTCAACGTTTCTACAGATTTTATACACCATCGTCAATTATTATTGTACATATAAAAAAAACCCCGTTCCCATTTTTACCCCTTTCGATGACTCTCTATTGCCTATCCAAGTTACCAATTTTGTGTAAATTCACTGTCACGGTCTAAGATAGTACGTAGCCTAAGAAAAAACGGACGATGGTGTAAAAGGTTGATTGATTAAATAGTCTTCTGTCTATTCAAATGTCACTTCAATAGTGCAAAGTTCAGATCAAATCCCCCTCAAGAAGAAAGCATTATTTGGATGAAGTTCTAGCTAAGATACGCATTAATTGTGTCATCTATGCCATCCACATAGTTATGATAAATTATTTGATCAAACTGACAGTTTTTTAACAAAAAATAAAATAAAATAAAATACATCATCAGTACGCATGGCAAGAGGTTAATGAAGGATCATAACAAACCGGCATTTGCTAGCCACTGTATTGGTGGATTACATAAAGATAAACCCACAACAGTACAGTCGGGGACAAATTAACAAGAGTGGTAAATAGTCACGTTCATTCAAATGCAAACATTTCGAAGAACACCCTGACATCGTAGAAAATGTCCGTCAAGAACTCCCTGAACCTCTCGACCTGCCTAGAAGTATGGATAACCTCAATCATTTGAACACCCATTTGCACTTCATCTTTGTCTTCGTGTCCGCACAGTAGGCACATGGCACACAAGTAACCGACTTCGATGCTGCCCTTTGTTGAGGCCCTAGCAAGGAGTTCCATCCCTTTATCATGGCAGTCAAACCAGAAATACTCCATAAACTCCTGCCGGAGTATAGCATCCATATTTCCTACTTCCACACAACGATCAAGGAATCTCCTTTCAGGCCCGTCGAGGTAAATTAAAAAGTACACTAACAGTTTATAGGACATCGTCGCATGCTTGTATACAGCGTCTGAACTTGCCGCACCCAGGAATGCCTTACACGTTGCCTGCATGTTGAATAGATCCTCAATCAAATTCGATGCAACCATCGTGGCAATCCTCGACCATATTTCGCGAGGAAGAAGATTCAACGGACATTTGTGTTGAACGGATACGTCCACTTTCTTTCTGTCCTTTTGGAAACTTTTGGCCATTTGTAAGGACTTGGTGGAGGGATTATTGGATATTATAAAGAGGGGAGACGAATTTGTAAATGACCTTGTAGCATTTTGCTTTTTAATATACTGCCATTGGGGGGTTCAGTACCGCATACGTCGAGGTAAATAAAAAAGTACACTAACAGTTTATACGACATCGTCGCATGCTTGTATACAGCGTCTGAACTTGCCGCAACCAGGAACACCTTACACGTCGCCTGCATGTTGAACAGATTCTCAATTGAATTTGATGCAACCATCGTGGTAATTCTCGACCATATTTTGCGAGGAAGAAGATTCAACGGACATTCGTGCTGAACGGATACGTCCATTTTCTTTCTGTCCTTCTGGGAACTTCTGGCCATTTGTAAGGACATGGTGGAGGGATTATTGGAGATTATAAAGAGGAGAGACAAATTTGTAAATGACCTTGTAGCATTTTGCTTTTTTAATATATTGCCATTAGGGGGGTTCAGTACCGCATACGTTTCTTTAGATGTCTTCTTCATTTACCGATGCGTCCAGATAAAACCAGGTATTAATACATGGATGGAATGTTAGCTGTTATATATTATTATAGTATAATTTGTACTTATCGCGATAGTATAATTATATTAATTAAAAAAAATATATCCTATTTAACTGGAACACATATAACAATTCCCTCCTATCCTATAAAAGTGAATATTTTATATATTATATACTAGCATTTATTATTAAGGTTTAACACCTTATACGTTTTGTTGCCCAACATTTTGGATAAGACCGGATAATTATAATACTTATGCTAGTGTCCTTATGCAAAATGACAGTGCCGTTTTCATTTTTTAATTTACTTTTTATACTGTCTACAAGTGCGGAAATGGAAAACGTCAACGGCAGTTTGGTTTTGTTTTTAGAAAATTTGTTTAGCCAGGGGACTCGATAACAATTTATATTGGAAATTAAATCTAGATAAAAATTAATTCTAAAAATATAATAAATTCATTGAAATTAATAGTGGTGATTTATACGACAAATGTTATTACTTTTTTCTTTGTTGATGCAAGTACACCCCTATTCCTGAACCTAGAGTTCCTGCACCCCTACTCCTAAGTATGGGGTACGCGTGCAAGTAAACCTCGACTGCTTTTGCACCATTCTAGTTGCTTTATTTATTTACTCTTCCATTTCTTAGCCTCCAGGTGAGAGAAAAACCCATAAACTGTATTCACCATCAAGCCTAACCCCCTCTCCCTCTGCAAGGTCTACCAGATCTCCTCTAATAGACGAATGACAATGTGACCAGAAGGTGCGTGGAACGTCGTGTTTAGAGGGAGGATACCCGGAATATACCCCACTTGGGAGACGGCATCGGCTCAGGTGGATGGCTTTCCACGGAACCTGCTTCTTCGTTACCGGAGTTACCAAGAGGCCATGAACGCCTGTAACAACTATTTCTAGGTGATTGCATCGCTTGTTTCGGGGCTGGGCAGCGAGCTCCTGCCGACGTCAGAGTTCAATCGATTTATTCATGTTGGACGGCACGATACGACGGTGACGTCGACTCCAACGGAAGTACCAGGTGCATATGGTAAGCGAAAATTGTCTTCTTGCGACGCCCCTACGTCTAATCACTTGCATCAGTGTCAATGTGTTTCTAACAAAGTTACATCCCTTGCAACCAGCCAATTGATTAAGGACCTACAACAGGCCGTTGCGTCGATCGAGTATTGTGTATCCCAAGTCGAAAGAAAGAAACGAGAACTCAAGACTCAACTGGGAGAAATCATACGGCAGCTGGTCGACATTTAGCTGGAGAGGTAAAGTCCTAGCCTCCTAGGTCTTAGGGATCAGTGCAACAACGGGATGGAGACACCGTAAACCGACCCCTCCCCTGCAATGTATGTAACTAGGGCAGCCCATGTAACTGAGAATGGGCTGCTGTATTGTACTGTTCAGGTCTTTTTTTTCGGGTCAGCCTATTAGCTAATGCCGTTATGAAATACTGCTGGATGCGAAGGTTATGTGTGTGAGCATTATCTTTAAAATATAGTGATAATGGATCTTCCACACATGCCGTTTGCATTACGAATGTAATAATTTGTGTATAGCCGCATGCTTAAGCTGTATCATCATCAAACGAATCCTCTATACCAGATCAAACTTAGGGTTCTATTCTTCTTACATTAATTGTTTAATTTAATTACTCATTGAAAAGCTTCATCAAATTCTACTTGTTAAAGGACATGTATTCAACCTCAACCAATCATATTGTACGAATGCAATCACGTGTTCAATTGGAAAATATGTACATGTTTCTTATTCAACGTTTTTGTGAATTTTATGCACCATAAAAGTTAGTTTTACAAAGTATTTTAATTATTTATATCCTAAGAAAATTTAATAATACTGCTGTTAGATTGTTCAGTAACTAATTATACATGCAATAACTAATTTGGTGTTCCTTTTTTTTTGTATTGGGTGTTCCTCTTCTTCGTTCAGCCATGTTAGGTTTTTTTTGGGTATTGTAAAGAGAACCATACCAAACCAGTGATCTAGTTTTAAAAAAATAATTAATAGCCCAACACTTGAGCCCGTTATTGGTTTTAGAAAAAAATTATAATCTACAGGCCTATCTGGATTGAGCCAAGTCCAACCAGCAGTGTTTCAACCTGACCCGTCTGACCCGAAATACCTTCTCCTCTCCTTCGTCATTCTCTAGCCCACCATCTCCACGCCACTTGGATCCTTCCTTGTTGATCATTTCTGGCAAAGCCATACGTCTACCCGAAACAACACTCCTTGTTATCAATGGCGATCGAAACCCCTTCCAGCGATGACACTATGCAGATCGTCATCCTCCAAACCAATGAGTCACGACAGATGTTCCATTCAAAGAGTCAGCTTTGCACTATGATTCCGTGGGAGAAATCTTCCTGCAACTCTATTGACGGTCAGTGACGGAAACGTAAATATCAAAGCGTTTCCTGTATGCGTCAAACGACGTCCATGACGCTTCTCCTTCCTTCCCAGCCTACCTCCATCATCTTTGATTTAGCGTTAAACAGAATCACTAACTGCCATTAATTTAGGTCTTAAAACATTGTAAACTAATTCTACATAAATCCAAATAATTTTCGAATGTAACCAAAATAACTAGCTACAAAGTAAATTTTGCAAACTAACCCCTTTGACACAAAATGTCCACTAGACAATCAAAGGAGGGAAGAGCTAGGGTGATCTCTGTCATTGGATTAAAAAACAAATAAGATCCAACGGCCATCATCATCAGGCGCACCAGTCAGCCGAATACAAAGGATATGCACACCGAAACACCAAACGTCTTCGGTACATGGAATCTGTCCCCCAAAAACTAATGACTTTAGCAGCTAAAGTGATAGGTAGAGTTGCCTCCTTCAAAAATCGGCGCCGGATGGTAAAATTCAATTGGGACCCAGTTAATTTTTGAAAAAATGCCTAATACGATGTCGTTTTGTAAGTTAAAAGAAAAACAAAACCCTAAAGTTTTCTCTCAACCCATACCCCTCCTCTCGTCTTTGAACACAAAGAGACAGCTCTAAACCTCCATCTATTCGCACTTTTTCAAGTTGTCCAACCACCGCTACCGTTGTGTCTGCTCTATCGTCGTCTGCATTATTACCCCAGCATCATCACAAATGCGTTTGTTTTGCCCCTGTTTCACTATGCTTTTGTGTTTGTTTTGCCAAGCTTTCGCTACCTCTGTATCGTCGTGCTTCTGTTGCTGTGCTCCTTTTCTATCGCTTGTTCAAGCTTGAGGCCTCCGATCCTTGTTATTGCTCAACCCCTCTTATCGCCACACTTCCACCTCTGTTTTGTTGAGCTTTTGTTGCTGTTCATCCCTCATCTATTTCCTATGCATCATGTTTTCAAGCTCCAGCATCATCTGTTCAAGTTTTAGAATGTGTGAAAGGTGATGTTTTTTTTTTTGTTCTTGTTCTTTCTTATATTTGGGTTGCTCTTCTGGTTATTTATTTTTTTTTCTTATTTTAATTGTTGTTGTGGTGCTGATCTTAATTCACATTTTTTATATTGTTAATCTATTAATTTGATAAATTGTTGTTGAGGTGATGTTCTTTGACTTTGGAATGGTTAGGTTGCTATAGTTTTATCCAAATTGTTAATAATTTGAATAATTAGTTTGATTTTAGTTCACGTTCTCCATCTTGTTTGTTTGGTAATTTGATAAATTGTTATTGAAGTGTTGATCATGACCTCGTGATAATTAGATTATATTTTACTGTTAAATTTTATATTAGATTATATTATACTTTAGTGTATTTATTTATATTTTATTTATTATTTTATTATAAAAGAGTTATTCTGATTAAATTATAATTTTGAACCAATAAATAAATAAATTAATAATTAAAGTAGTTCAATGACTATTTTGATGATTAGTTCAATTTTTAAAACTTTTTTTTAGTATTTTTTTGTACTTTTTGACTGAATCATTAAAAACGATTTTTTGCCAAAAACTAGAGTAGTTATATGTAGTTTTCAGAATTATGATTTTTGTCACCATGCTCTACTTTTCTGAATTGAAAATTTATTATCCTTTTGCAAATAAATGCGGGCTTTATTTTAGCATAAACTAGGTAAAAATTATTTAAAATATCTTTAGATAAAAATATTTGATCTCATCATTTATTGATTAAATTGTTATGTATTAAATTTTGATACGTAATTTAGATGAAAAGTATTGTCATTATTAAAAAGTGTTATTATATTTTTAAAATCGTTATTTTAGCATTGATACTAACATTTTAATTTGTTTAAAATTTAAATTTTAAATAAAAAATTTATTATAAGATTGTTTTATCTTTTTATTTTTTTAATTTTATAATATCATTTTTCTATGTTTATTTTATTATATTTTGATATTTTTTATTTTTTTCAATTTTAATAATCTTTTACAAATTAAATTTTTATTTATGGTTTTTATAATTCTTTTAATAATTTTTTATTTTTAAAGATTTAATTAATCTATTAATTTTATTTTTTAATTACTTTATTTTTAGTATGACAATTATTATTTATTTTTAAATTGTGAATAAAACATATTATAAAATTAAAATTTTAAAATATATATTTTAACTGTAACTAATAAATAATTTTAAAAAAATATTTTTGTTGTCTTTATATAAATGATGCTTTTTTTCGGTCATTTTTTGTGCGGCATTAAATAATTCTATATAGAGGTGTCAACTTTAATTGGATTTTTGCATCTGCAATTATCGAATTAGCATACATTAGATGGATCGACAAAAAATATCGAAGAAGTAAATATAAACAAGAGGCAATAAGCATGAATGCGAATAATTAATCTTTTTTATAAAAAAATTTATTTATATATTTTTTTGTCTTTATTTATTTACTTAACTTTAACTCTTAAAGAAGTGAAAAGGCAAATTTTATAAGGTTTTAATGATCCTTTTTATATGTGTTTTTATCTAACCACACGCAATAATCAAAAGCTGTCGACAATTTACTTTTCTCCCTAATTATTTCATTATCCCATAAGTAAATTGAAGAGCTAAAGTCTTCCTAAATAAATACTTAGCTTGAATATATTCTGAAATAAATAATTAAAAATATACTTATAACTTCTTCATTTTATTTATAATATTTAAAACTGTATTAAAAGATAATTTTAAACTCAGCTTGTAAAGACAATAAATAAATGAAAGGAATATAAAAAAACTAACTGTTAAATAATCAATATTAGTAAAAAAAATTTCTTTATGATAATTTTTTTAACTTTTATTTTTAAAAATTTTATGATTTAAAATTTAAGATTTGAGATTTAAAATATAATATTATAGTCTACTGAAGTTAATCGAAAAAAATAGATTCTCTAGTTGAATTCTAAACACATATATTAATACAAAAATAATCATACTACGAGTATATTAAAATTAACTATTAAAATCAGTTACTAATATAAAATGGTGAATTCTATTCTACCATTTCTAAAATAAAGAGTAAATTATCCCTTGTGATATATACAGTGATTATTCATAAATTATTTTTCTACCAGAACTCCAAAATTTACGTTATCTTCTCTTTTCTTTTCAATTGACGTGATATTTCTCTTGAGACTTGATAGTATTGTCATTTTCATAATTCCCACCAAATACACCTCTTCTTCTTCAATTTTAAAACCATAATTCCTCTCAAATCCAATCACTATTTCCAATCAATTAAGTTAGGATTTTAAACTTGTTCATATGCTTTCAGCTCTCTCCTTCTTAAGATTTTTTTCCTAGTATTTTTTTTAAAATTCAGTCGGATCAACAATGATACTCTTTTTCAAATAACCAACCCTCGTAACCTTGTATAACTATATAATAAACACAAATCAAAATATTAGTTAGTCAAAAAAATAATGAGTCAATAATGATCATTTTAGGATTTTTATTATCTGAATAATGATTGAAAAATAATTTAAGAGCAATTAAAGAAAAAAAATAAAAAATAAAATACCTTGATATCTTTTTTCACGCACCAATTACCATCATTTTTAACTAATATATCACAAATTTCTATTAGTTTTTTAGCTTTTTCGTTAGGATTTTCTAACGATCGTATTAGAGATAGCAATTAGATTTGACGAAGTTATTCGAACTTTGGAATTTTAGTTGAAAGACAATTTATCAATAATCACTGTATATGCCACAAAAGGTAATTTATCCTTTATTTTAGAGAGGACATGATAAAGTTCACCATATAAAATATATATTGAAAATATAAAATAAATATTAAAAATTAGTTAAATAATATGTACATTCTTATATAAATATATAAGAACCGAATTTAATAACTGATTTTATCATACAAATAACATTTTTAAACACAAAAATAAGGAAAAGTCTAGAGGGCCAGCAGTTTTGTTAAATTTTGGCCAGCATGTAACCAGCAGAGAAATGTGAGTCATTGGATGAAATCTCACACCAATCTCACCCCATTAAATCATCATTGATGGTTATTTGCTGGCTACCAATCACAAAAGTTGCTGCTACTAGCATTGCTCCAAAAATAATATATCAATATTTTTCCCACAGTTTTATTCCTTCTCCTACTATATAAATTGCACGTAACTATGCAACACTTAGACACAAAATAAAAGACTAACCCTTCAAGAAGAACCAAGACATCATCAAGCATGGCTGCCATGAGATCAAGCTGCTGCCTGATCATCATTTCTCTCCTTGTTTTGGGTTCTCTTTCCGCCTTTGCTCGGATGTACGTAAAACCCATGGACGTCAATGATCCCCATGTGGTGGAGATTGCGAATTTCGCAATCACAGAGCACAACCACAAATCTAACGCAAATCTAAAGCTAGTAAAGATCGAAAGTTGCAATAGGCAGGTACACGGTGTTTTAGGCAACAGCTACCAGCTTGTGCTGTTGGCCAGCAATGGAACCACTGAAGAGACTAATAAGTATTGGGTACGGTTGGGTATTCAGCCATCCGAGAAATACGTGCTTGGAAGCTTTATTCTTGCACCCTCTCTTTATCATTAGATCAAATGATTAATCTCTGGTGGAAACTCAGGTGAAGTCGACTTCACATGAAGTTGATACTGAGAACTGTTAGATGATTTGACTGATTTGACTAAATTTTAAACTAACGGTTTTCAAGTATCAATTTCACACTATAATATGTTTTTATTTTAATTTGTATATGTCTAATGTCTTATGCATGCGTTTTTTTTTTTCTATCATGAACATTTGTATTTATTTTTACGGCAAGTTAACATACTTATAAAATATATTTGTGATCAATTAATTAAGTAGCGTGCATGTATTATATGTATGCTTTTATCTCATAATTAAAAAGTGTATTAAGTTGAGAGGCAATATAAAATGTGTCTGTGTTATTACTATATCAAAACTAAATTAATAAAGTTGATTATAAACTACTTTCTTATCAATTAGATATCTCAAGCAAAGTAACTAAAACCACCAACACTGTAGATACATATATTGAATGCCAAGTACCAGATGTCTATGTTATTAAAAAATTTAGAAAACCAAATTTTAATTAATTAATATTATGAATTAATTTTTTGTTTTGTTTTAAAATTATCTTTTAACCTTTATTTTTAGAGAATTTAGAAGACAGGATTAGTATTTAGACTTTTAGAATATAGAGTTCAAGATTTAGAGTCTAAAAATTTAAAATAATAAAAAAACTGATTTTTTTTTCTAAAAATAGAAAAATTCAAACTCGCGACCTCTAAGTAAGTATAAAAAATATCATTTGAGTTATATTTCGTTGACAAAAAAAACTGATTGTTATTAACTGAAAAAGTTAGCTATTTAATTGAACTCCTACATTATATATACATCCTTTGTTCATATATTTCTATTTTATTTATGAGAGCCGATATTAAATAGCATAATAATTTAAAACATTTATAATTGAAAATTTAAAATATACCAGATAAATAAAAACGAAAATTCATATATATACATGTGAGTGTATGTGTGCGTGCACGTGTGTACATGTGTGTGTTAAATTTACTTAATATTTTTATTTTATAATAAACATTTTTTGGATTTCAAGCTCTAACATCATCTGTTCAAGTTTTAGAACGTGCGAAAGGAGATGTTTTTTCCTTATTCTTGTTCTTTGTCATATTTGGGTTGCTTTTCCAGTTATTTCTTTTTTTTTTTATTTTAATTGTTGTTGTGGTGCTAATCTTAATTCACTTTTTTGATATTGTTAATTTGATAAATTATTATTGAGGTAAGTTCTTTGGAATGGTTAGGTTGCTATATTTTTGTCCAAATTGTTAATAATTTGAATAATTAGTTTGATCTTAGTTCACGATCTTTATCTTATTTATTTGGTAATTTGATAAATTGTTATTGAAGTGTTGATTATGACCTTGTGATTATTAGGTTATATTTTTGTCCAATTATTAAAGTTTATATTTGACTATATTATACTTTAGGGGATTTAATTTATTTATATTTTATTTATTATCTTATTATAGAATAGTTATTTTGATCACAATAAAACTTTTTTTCGGTCTTTAACCATTTATGAATTTGACCTAGCATCTTCTCACCATTAGAAATTAACAACGCGATCCTCATCAATTTTCTCCGTGTGACCAAAAGGACCCTCTTGTCGGTTTACGGGTAAAAAATAACCGAAAGATCCTATCTGTACCAGTAACTGTTATACGTGGACTGAGTGTTGTTGATAGGATAGAATCCATGTACACAGTCATCAAAAACGCTGCAATTTTGATTCCAATTCTTAATAAGAGTACTATCAAATGTTAATGTGAACCCTAGATATCAAATCTCACCTTGCCTTCAGTGATGAACACGGAAGAACATTCATCAGGATCAATCCGTCGTTTATGGAAAGAGAAGTCGACGGGAGCTTCAAGCGACAACTCTGGCAATGTTGGCATGGTAAGGAAGAACTTCACACATCCAAGCTGTTATTGTGGAGCTCATGCGATTCTCTTTGAATCCACCACATCAACTAATCCAAATATGTTGTTCTTTGGTTGCAGTTATTTCAAGGTATATTAGAGTTTATTACATCTTACAACCTTCTCTGTAATTAGGTTGATTAAAAAATAATTGTTCATAATTGTAGACTCCTTCAACACATTGCAAATATTTTAAGTGGCTGGATGAGCTGATAACTGAGTTTGGTTATACGGTGGTAGAAGTCCAGAAGATGAAAATTTATGGGAGATTGAAGAAGTTGGAGAACAAAATTAAAGAGATGGAGATTAAGCTATAGATGTGTTATCATGGCATTTGTCATTGCTGTTGTTGTTGAATTTTTTATTACTGCACTTTAGTCTAATTGGATGTAAAAAAATTGTAACTTATTTTGGATGTTGATGTTATGAACTAGATGCATATTATGAATGATAACTGTGATGTTAAATTGTTGAATTTTAATGATGGAAAGATTGTTGTGATTTAAATTGTAAGTAACCTTGTGACATATGATCTTCTAGTATTTTTCACTGTTTTGAGTTGAAGTGACAATTTCTGAGTGTTTTGTTATTTGAAGTAAGTTTTCATACAATCTCATTGAATCAAGAATAAACCAAATCTAGTATGGCAATCAAAATCTTTATCCTGAAACGCAAAATATCATAATATATAAAAAGTTGCAAAACACCCACATGCCATTACATATTATGCCTTGGTAACTAAACAAAACAGATAATCTAAAGTGTTCAAGTATTAGAAGTTCCAAAATACTTGACCAATGTTAGGCATAGTTTACAATAAAAAATAAGTTACAAAATACTATCCAAAATACTAGCCATAACTATCTAGTCTTTATTTTTTCTGTGGAGCTTTAAAAGGGGGTGCAGTGGAGCCAAATTCTTTAAAGTTTAGTGGTGCTCTAAAGCTTGGTGCCTTGATTCCTTGTTTGAGTCCTCGTGTTGAGATGAATTGGAACAACCTAGCTGCAGTGCCAGCACTAGTTGTTGCCTATGACTTGAGAGAAATGCCAATGGATGTAGTTGATTTTGTAGCCATCTTTGGTTGGGTTGATGGGGCTTAGTTTGTGAGCACAGTGGGTAGAAGTAACGGTCCATGAACTTGAGATGTCAATTGCTTATGAATTGGCTGTTTATTCCGGAATAGTCTTGTCAATACATAGCCTTGTACTCTGTATATCCTAACCATTTGAACATCTCCTCTAAATTCTTAAAATTAACAATGTCAATGTCCAACTTGAAAAATCTCTCTACCTTACCATCAAAGTAGCTGAGCATTCCATTATCGTCTCTCTCAAACCACCCCATGGTGAAATACTGGTATAATTTCAATAGCCATCTGCAATATATAAACTTTACTTAGTAACCCATAAATAAATTATTATTAACAGACATTAATGTACTCAAAACAGACAAAAAAACTTTACTCGAAGTAATGATTCAACCCTAGTGAAAGTGACTGTTCTTCACAAATGTAAAAAAAACACATATCATACTTTATGGTGATCCATGGTAAGCATACTTCCTTCAGATCAACAAATGAAGGACTACAATGATGCTGTTTACAAACTGTTGTACAAACTCACCTCTAAGAACGGAAGTGCGGCTCCGTCAATAGCACGTCACCACTCCGTCAGCAAACGCCACGTTATTGCGCAGCTACGTCGTCCTCGCCAGCTCTCCTTCGTCGTCGTTTCTGACGGGAAGCCTGACAGTCTCTAGGGTTTACGGTAATTCTTTGTGTGGATGAGGGCAAAGAGTGAAAGTGTGTGATACTTCAGAGAGAGAATGAGGAATTTATGTTATAATATGATTCCATCTTGCATCAAAACGGCAACGTTTTTGCTAATTGTGCAAGGACCTAATTGTCTCATCAAATCGTTAGAATCCACGTCAAATAGTTACCGTTACACGTAGGATTTCTCGGTTATATTTCATGGAAGAACTGTTACAGGGTCTTTTTGGTCACACAAAGAGAATCGATGGAGACTGCATTGTTAATTTTTAATAGTGAGGGGACGCCAGACCAATTTCGTAAATAATTAGGGACTGAAGAGGAGTTTTATTCTTTTTATTAAACTATAATTTTAAATCAATAAATAAAGAAATTAATAATTAAAGTGGGTCGATGACTGTTTCAATGATCAGTTCAATTTTTAAAACCTTTCTTTAATGCTTTTTTTTTTGCACTTTTTGACTGAATTATTAGGAACGAATTTTCGCCAAAAACTAGACCAGTTATATGCAGTATTCAGAATTATGAGTTTTGTCACCATGCTCTACTTTTTTGGATTCGAAATTTATTATCCTTTTGCAAATAAATGCAGGCTTTATTTTTGCGGAGACTAGATAAAAGCTTTTAAATTATCTTTAGATAAGAACGTTTGATATCATTTATTAACTAAATTGTTACGTATTAGATTTTTGACATGTAGTTTAGATTAAAAGTATTGTTATTATTAAAAAGTGTTATTATATTTTTAAAATTATTACTTTAGTTTTGACACTAACTTTTTAATTTATTTATAATTTAATTTTTAATAAAAAATTTGTTATAAGATTGTTTTTATCCTTTTATTATTTTTTTTTAATTTTATAATATTATTTTTTTATTATTTTTTATTATATTTTGATATTTTTTATTTTTTAATTTTAATAATCTTTTACGAATTAAATTTTTATTTATGGTTTTTATAAATTCTTTTAATAATTTTTTATTTTTAAAGATTTATATTTTAACTTATTAATTTTATTTTTGTAATTGTTTTATTTTTAGTATAACAATTTTTGTTTATTTTTAAATTTTTTGAGTAAAACATATTATAAAGTTAAAATTTTAAAAAATATATTTTAACTGTAACTAAATAAATAATTTAAAAAAAATATTTATTGTCTTTATACAAGTGATGTTTTTTTTGGGGTCATTTTTTGTGCGGCATTAAATAACCCTATATGGAGGTGTCAACTTTAATTGGACTTTAGCATCTGCGATTATCCGATTAGCATACACTAGATGGACTGACCAAAAATATCGAGGAAGTAAATATAAACAAGAAGGCAATATATAAGTTGCACATCTTTATTAGGGGATTTTTTATTTAAATAAATAAAATAAATGTAATAATTATCGAAATAAATAATTTTAAAAATAATTACTGTTTTGCATTTTTTAGTCATATCTTGTTTACAGTGTAAATGAGATGACAATTCATGTATCTCGTTTACACTGTAAACAAAATATGACACGTCAGCTGCAATGTGTCTATCTCGTTTATACTGTAAACAAGATACATGAAATGTTCATCTCGTGTTCAATGTAAACGAGATATATAGAAGACAATCCCAGCAGCTATAAAAGGATGTCTAACCCTTGTTATTTTTCACAAACTTTTTCTATCCTTTTTGTGTCTCATATTTCTCACTAATACAAGGCATTAATGGCCGGTAATAGTCCGTACATAGTTGTGCTTGTTTATCCCAATTGTCGTATGAGAAATGGTGACAACGGGGTGACATTTGTGTGTTAGGATCCGATATTGTTTCGCACTCAGCGTGTGGAGACGTCGGATTTGAAGAGTTTGATATTGAGCAAGATCGGTGGTACACAAGCGAGGGAAGTCGGAAGGGTGGCGTATAGGTTGTTGGCACCCATGGGTAACGGAGTCTTCCGGTTTCGACTATTCCGACTTCTAGGGGATGAGCATGTGCGATTGATGTTCGACATTCATGGGAGGATCATGGTGGAGCAGGTAATGGAGCTTTCCACAGAGGTGGATCACAGGGATGGTGGGAGTTCCGTACACTCAACCTATGTACAGGATGACGAACCTCTCGCACCACCGCCCATTCATGTCGCCATTCCAGTGGATGAGGCAGAAGAGGGCGAGAAGGAGTCGGACGAGGATTACGTGGTGGACAGTGCGGACAACAACTCGTCCTATGGTGTGGATGGGGATGAGTGTGTTCCAGAGACACCTGTCCAGACTGTGGCGTATGTTCTGCCTCCACCTCACCCAATTTCTGTTCTATCGGTAGTGCCACCTCACTATCACAGTTTGGATCTAGATGCCATGCATGAGAGGACTCCGTTTCCTGACACGGGTGAAGAGAATTACAATCTAGACAGCAGTGTAGAGTTTTGGGTCGGCCACAGGTTTAGAAGCCAAGAGATCAACAGTGCTTCAGCGTGTGAAGAACTACAGTCTTCGCAGGAGTGCGGAGTACCGGGTGATCGAATCGGACCAGTTAAAGTACCATGTGCAGTGCCGTCAAGCTGAGAATAGTTGTCAATGGAGCCTCCGTGTGGTCCTTCGACAGAACCTCGGATACTGGAAAGCTTAAATTTAATTCTGCTTGTCAGTACTTCTGTACGAAATATTAAGTAGGTGTACGACATGGCTAAAGCAATACTATTTTGTTGTGTTCAAGGAGGTTCGGAGAGTTGGTGGAGTGCACAGTTGTCTAGTACCCACCATGTCTTAAGACCATCGTCAGTTAGACAGCAGTCTGATCTGCAGGGTCATCTTGCCATTGATTCAGTCTAACTCCTCTATAAGCATTCTGGTTTTGCAAGGTGCGGTCTAAGCAAGTTATCACTTCAAACCATTCCACAGAAAGGTGTGGATGGCCAAGCAGAAGGCAATTGCACAAATATACGGGGATTGGGAAGATTCGTACAAAACTATACCTTAATACAACATAGCAAGTATTTAAATTCACAATATATTCTAAGTCATGACTAACCTCATCGAACCGTAATCGGTCGATCAAAACCTTCCAATGCAGTACCCTGGCCTGATGCTGATCCCTACTCTGTTGCTGCAATCCAACCAACCTGACAGTAAGGGAGATATATACGATTCGTTAAGTAACAAACCATATGAATTGACAACAAAATTTAATGTGAATACAAAAATAATATTTGGTTATCTCGCAGCTAGCGGATACTGGTAGATTCCTCTATCTGGTGGACGCCACTGAGAAAATCTCTGATAAATCCAGCTCATCAAAAGTGGAGTGCAATCGGCAATGTCCGTGACGCCCCGCTGTGCCGCCAAACAAAGTGACTGGTACGTCTGGAGAAGCGGTAGCCATCGTATGTGCACCAGGTTGTTGGATTTGTCTGTCAGCAGATATCTTCCGATCAGTAAAATAATATAGCATCGGGCGTACTGTCGGAGGGTCTCCAGGTCGTCGGTCGGGAACATCTGGCGGACACGATCCCGTAACCACACCAGCTTCATTGTGAAAGACCCCTTCCTTTGTGCAGCCTACTGTGCCGCCACTGGAGGCCTAGCACCAAGCAGCTACTCCACCATAGCCCACGTCTCCATGCCGTACCACCTATCGAAGTCACGGATGCACCCTCAACGGGGTTGTCGTGTGCGCGTAGATCTAGGTGGTACGCCACATCCTGCAAGGTGATAGTGACCTTACCCCCCACGGGAGATGAAACGTATGCGTCCCAGGACGCCAACACTCCACGAGTGCCGAAATCAGGGAATTGTCAAAAGTGAAGTCCCTGTGTGGCACCGTGTCGCCGAATCCAGTATCTGCCAAATATGGGACGATGACGTTCGGTGGAGAAAAGGTATGGCTCACTCGCCGGAACGGTAGAAGGCGGGGCCTCTGAACAATGAAATAAAAATTCAGCCTTATAAAGAGATGATCATAAATTTATGCACATATTTGAATTCTTACTCTTTTTTTTATTTTGTGTTTAAATCAACATAACATGTTATACACATCAATTATTTCTATCTAATTTACAGTTACTTTTAATTAAGAAGATACTTCCATGTTTCTAGCCTACACATGTCTCTAAATTACATATGGCAGAATACCTTTCATAATTATAACGTTATACATACTAATAACCTAGCACAAGAAAAATAAAGTTCCAAATCAATAATTAAGTTATAACAACCTTACACAAGAAAATAGAGTTCCAAATTTCTTCTAGAGACCACTCACTAAACTATTTAACTATGTTGTTGTCAATTCAGGACTACTTTAACAATGGCTATATACTTAGATTAAACGAACAGAATACAACTAACTTTGAAGTCGACCGTCCTGATGTAATACGATGTATCGTTCAGCCTGTTGATGTCTCCGTCGTTCCCTGCCTGACGCACCATCACCGTATAGGTCTAAAATAGGATAAGAAAGGAACAAAAGAGGAAAGAAAGAGGTTGACTCAGTCAAAATAGGGCTCAGACTGCTGCTGTAAACGATTTCTATTTATAGGCGCAGACAGGCCTTATCTCGTTTACAGTGTAAACGAGATAGACATGTTACAACTGACGTGTCATATCTCGTTTACAGTGTAAACGAGATACATGAATTATCATCGTAAATGAGATATGACTATGGAATACAAAACGGTAATTATTTTTACAATTATTTATTTCGATAATTATTACATTTATTTTATTTATTTAAATAAAAAATCACTTTATTGGGATTTATTTTTAACACAAAAAACAAATTAACTTAATTTTGATAAATTATGGTCAGTCAATAAGCATGAATGCGAATAATTAATCTTTTTATAAAAAATAAAATTTATTTATATATTTTTTGGCTTTATTTATTTACTGAACTTTAACTCTTAAGGAAGTAGGAAGGCAAATTTTATAAGATTTTAATTATCCTTTTTATATGTGTTTTTATCTAACCACACGCAATAATCAAAAGCTGTCGACAATTTACTTTTCTCCCTAATCAATTCACTATCCCATAAGTAAATTAAAGAGTTAAAGTCTTCCTAAATAAATACTTAGGTTGAATATATTCTGAAATAAATAATTAAAAATATACTTATAACTTCTTCATTTTATTTATAATATTTAAAACTGTATATTAAAAGATAATTTTGAACTTAGCTTGTAAAGACATTAAATAAATGAAAGGAATATAAAAAAAACTTTTAAATAATCAATATTAAAAAAAATTCTTTATAATAATTTTCTTTTAACTTTTACTTTTTAAAATTTTATGATTTAGAATTTAAGATTTGAAATTTAGAATTTAATATTATAGTTTACTGATGTAACCGAAAAAAATAGATTCTCTAATTGAATTCTAAATACATATATTAATACAAAAACAATCATGCTACTAGTATACTAGAATTATCTATTAAAATCAGTCATTAATATAAAATATATATTAAAATATATAAAATATATATTAAAAATAAGTTAAATAATATATACATTTATATATAAATATATAAGAATCCGTTTTAATAGCTGAATTTAATGTACAAATAATATTTTTAAACATAAAAATAATATATCAATATTTTTTCCACAGTTTTATTTCTTCTCCTACTGTATAAATTGCACGTAGCTATGCACCATTTAGACACAAAATAAAAGACTAACCCTTCAAGAAGAACCAAAACATCATCAAGCATGGCTACCATGAGATCAAGCTGCCTGATCATCATTTCTCTCCTTGTTTTGGGTTCTCTTTCCGCCTTTGCTAGTACGTTAGTTCACAAAACACATGGATGTCAATGATCCCCGTGTGATGGAGATTGCGAATTTCGCAATCACAGAGTACAACCACAAAAATAAAGCGAATCTAAAGCTAGTAAAGATCGAAAATTGCGTTATGGAGGCACGTGTTGGAGGCAACAGCTATCAGCTTGTGGTGTTCGCCAGCATGGGAACCACCGGAGAGAATAATAAGAAGTACTTTTTTGAGGTAGGAATACGTGCTTGGAAGCTTTTTCATTAGATCAAATGATTAATATCTTATAAAATTAATAGAAATAAATAAGTATTATTAAAAAATAAGACTATAATATGTTTATTTTGATTTGTATATGTCTAATGTCTAATGTCTGATGTGTTTTTTTTTTCTATCATGAACATTTGTATTTATTTAATTTTTACGGCAAGTTAGCAAACTTATAAAATATATTTGTGATCAATTAATTAACTAGCGTGCATGTATTATATGTATGCTTTTATCCGATAATTAAAAAGTGTATTAATTTGAGAGGCAATATAAAATTTGTCTGTTATTACTATATCAAAACTAAATTAATAAAGTTAATTATAAACTACTTTCTTATCAATTAGATATCTCAAGCAATGTAACTAAAACCACCAACACTGTATATCAATGTTCTGAAAATCGGTTCGAATCGGCCGGTCGAACCGGTCAAATCATGAACCGGTCACAGTAGCGGTTCGGATAATAAGAAAATTGCAGTATTTAAAAATCGGATTTGAATTGACGAACCGGCCGGTTATTGGTCGGTCGATCCGAACCGGGATCCGGCCGCTTTTTTAACATTGCAGCAAAATGCCGCCGTTTTGTGCTGCTGAGGGAACCCTAATTCCCTTTTCTGAGTTTTTTTCTCCTTCGCAAGTTCGCAGCCTCTACTTTCTCCTTCCTCCAGCTTCTCAGTTGTCAACTCCAGCCTCCTAAAGAACAGAACACCACCCAGTCACCGCACTCACCGCACTCACTGCACTCACCACCCAGTTGTTAACTCCAGACTCCAGGAGGCCCTCAACGCACTCACCGCCGTCGCACTCACGCCCTCACCAGCGTCGCACTCTCAGCCACTTCGCATGTCACCAACGTCGAGCCCTGCCTCTGAGAAAGCAATAGAGAAGCGTTGAAGCGTTGAAGCGTTGTCCTTCGAGCTCTGAGAGAAAGCAACAGATTTCTTCATTTCCAGGTAATTTTTAATTAGGTTATGAACATGATTTTGTGATGCAATCCGATTCTGATGAAACTGTGCTCTGATGAACTGAAGTCTGAGTCTCTACTCTCTGAAAACTGAAACTGTTATGAGTTCATTTTGTGATTTCATTGATTCTGATGAACTGAACTGATGAACTGAACTCTGAGTCTCTACTCTCTGAAACTGTTTTGAATTTATTTTTTGATTTCATTGATTCTGATGAACTGTGCTCTGATGAACTGAACTCTGAGTCTCTACTCTCTGAAGCTGTTATGAATTTATTTTTGATTTCATTGATTCTGATGAACTGAACTCTGAGTCTCTACTCTTTGAAACTGTTTTGAATTTATTTTTTGATTTTATTGATTCTGATGAACTGTGCTCTGATGAACTGAACTCTGAGTAAACTGTTATGAATTTATTTTTGATTTCATTGATTCTGATGAACTGTGCTCTGATGAACTGAACTCTGAGTCTCTACTCTCTGAAGCTGTTATGAATTTATTTTTGATTTCATTGATTCTGATGAACTGTGCTCTGATGAACTGAACTCTGAGTAAATTGTTATGAATTTATTTTTTGATTTCATTGATTCTGATGAACTGTGCTCTGATGAACTGAACTCTGAGTCTCTACTCTCTGAAGCTGTTATGAATTTATTTTTGATTTCATTGATTCTGATGAACTGTGCTCTGATGAACTGAACTCTGAGTAAACTGTTATGAATTTATTTTTGATTTCATTGATTCTGATTTCATTGGATCATTTTGATGATGCTATGTTGGGTTTGATTGGTTGTTTGAGGACTTTTGAACTTTGAATTTGTATTTGAATGAGATTATAACATTTGGTTTATGTAGTACTTTTAATTTGAATGATATTTTAAAGTTTAGATTAGACTATAATTATATTTTCATGTGCTTATTTACATTTTAATTATTATTTTATTATAAAACGATTTTTACGGTTCAACCACGGTCAAACCGGTTGAACCTATGAACTAGTGAACCAGTGCCTAGAGCGGTTCGATGACCGGTTCGGTTTTCAGAACCTTACTGTATATACATATATTGAATGCCAAGTACCAGATGTCTATGTTACTAAAAAATTAGAAAACCAATTTTTAAGTAATTAATATTATGAATTAATTTTTTGTTTTGTTTTCAAATTATCTTTTAACCTTTATTTTTATAGAATTTAGAAGATACGATTAGTATTTACACTTTTAGGATATAGAGTTTAAGATTTAGAGTGTAAAAATTTAAAATAATAAAAAAATTGATTTTTTTTTTAAAATAGGAAAATTCGAACTCACGACATCTAAGTAAATAAGTAAGTATAAAAAGATTATATCATTTAAGTTATAATTCGTTGGTAAAAAAACTGATTGTTGTTAACCGAAAAAGTTAGTTATTTAATTGAACTTCTACATTACATATACATCCTTTATTCATATATTTCTATTTTATTTGAGAGCTGATATTAAATAGCATAATAATTTAAAACATTTATAATTGAAAATTAAAAATATACCAGATAAATATAAATGAAAATTATATATATATATATATATATATATATATATATATATATATATATATAGGCGCGTACGTGTGTGTTAAATTTACCTAATATTAAACATTTTTGCATTAAAGTTCTATAAGACCAATATGATGTGGCTCCATAAAATTAAAGGACAATGTTAGTAGCGATCAATAATTTTAGTAAAAAAAAAAACTAAAATTAAAAATTAATCGTATTAGTTTAAACAAAAAATAAAAATAAAAAAGTCAATGAATTATAATTCAAATGATATAATTTTTTTATATTCATTTAAAAGATCATAAATTCGAATCTCCCTGTCTTTAGTTACAAAAAAAAATAAAAAAAAACCGAATAACATTTTAACATTTTTGTGCACGTACGGAGTGATTAATTAGTTATTCGGGTTGATTTACAAAATGTTAGTACAAATTGAAAAATTCCGACTCATACGTATTAAGTAAAAAAAAAATTTAGATTATGCAGAGTCGAGTGTAAAGAATGATCAAAGTCAAAATTAGAACAATTTTAAGAAAAAATTAGATTATGCAGAGTCAAGTGTAAAGAATGATCAAAGTCAAAATTAGAACAATTTTAAATTAACAGCATGATACAAAAGGTAAGAATTTTGTTTTTTCTTGAATAATAAGATTTTTGTTTGATCCTCAAGTTGGGTTGAGAATATAAATGTAGATTTTGAGGAACAAACTGAGGTGGAAATATAAGTGGTTTGAAAAAAGGAAGAAGTTAGATTATGGAATGAGAAAAAATAGGTGGAAATTTAAGTATAGTCGATTTTACGTGAAATTGATAACTGAGAATTGTTAGATAATTTGACTGATTTGACTAAATTTTCATCTAACATCTCTGAATTATCAACTTCACATAAAGTCAACTGCATTTGAGTTTTTATCGAAAAAATATTATGCAAACCTAATTTCATAGTCTATAAATTGGAGAAATTCAAAAGAAACAGAGAACTTCAATTTAAACACTTTGTCATTATTCATTACACAAAAATTCTACAAGTTCTCAATTACACTTGATGCATCGGAAGTCAATAAAATACAAATACACGGGAGTATCTCGCGTCCATTTTAATTTATTTCTTTTGTTTTTCTTGTCTTTTTAATTTTATTTTTTTGCATTTTCTTACTGTTCAAGTATTTTTATTTCCTGTTTTACTTAAAGATCTCGTTTATTTATCAACTTTTTATTTATTTTATCTTTGTGTTTTTACGTTATTTTATTTCTTTCTCTTCAAGTATTTTATTTTTAAGTTTTACTTTTTTTTCTTATCTATTTTAAGCTATATTTATTTTTTTTGTACAATTTGTTATGTACATGTGTTTTTACATAATTCAATTTGACATAAATACTAAATAATTTTTAAGTTGAACTCATTCTTTTTTTAAAAAGAGTCGTATTTACTCTTTGAATTAAAATTTTTATACAAATTTAATTTAATATCTTGACAAAATTACCAAAAATAAAATGAAATAATGTCGTAATATGCATGTCTCTTAAAAAAACGGTAAGACAAATATAAAAGTAAAATATACATTAGTTAAATTGAAGAGCCAACTAATTAATAAGCCTTCCATATTATAAATTGCATGTAGAAGATGATGATAATGATGACGATGATGAGAAGTAATTACCTAATTAATGTTAGGTGCATGCTATGGTGTTTATATATATTTGCCTAATTTATTAAAATGAGATAAAATTTAATATTTAAATTAAAAAATATAAAAATAAATAATTTTTTAATATTTAAAACTTACTATAAAAGATAACTTTAGTATTTTCGACACTAAAATTATAGGCACCATAGAATTGGCCTTAATGTTATGCGGGTGTTGTTGTTCCTCTTGTGCTTTGGTCCTCTCAACAGAGTCAGCGGGAGAAGTAGTAGGTCAGCATCGTTTATGAAGTTAACGGTTCCGTTAAGTTTAGACGTGAACGACCCTGGCGCAATTGAAATGGGCGAATTTCGCGGTGACTGAGAATAACAAGAGAACTAATGACAACTTGAAGCTGGCTTAAATCCTTAGGTGTTCAGGACTTGGATACGCATTCGGCAACTTCTACTTCTTCAAGCTGTTGGCCATGGATGCAATCCAACAAACTAATACATACCTCGCTAAAGTGCATCAGTTCTTGACCATTTGTATGTTGAGTTATTTATTTGTGGATGATATATATATATATATATATATATATATATATATATATATATATATATATATATATAGTTTCTAGTATGCCATATCAAACTTGTGTATCGTAATTATATTTTAAATATAAAAGAATATAAGTAAATAATTTTTTACCAATTAACTTTAAATAATTGTAATTAATGATTATTAATTTTTTATTTAAAAAATAAAATTAATAATAATTAATTAGTATAAAATAGTACAATTTAAAATATTTGTTAATTTATTATTGATTAGACATTTAATGATTACTTAACGAAATTATTTAAATATTTAACATTTGGTTGTTCACATTAAATTTAACTTTATTTAAGAAATGCAAAGAAGGCTATCAAAAAGAAAGAAAGACAACATAGCTAGCATAAATAGATAATACGAAAAATAAATAGCCTCCCTAAATCGTTAGGAAAATCATATAGGAATTTGCAATTAATAATTATATATATATATATATATATATATTATATGATATTTTGATCAAAGATTTGACTTTTTTCTCAATTTATTATTAATTCGACTTAAAATGGTCTCTTAAATTAATCGTGATAATATTAAAAAAATAAAAAATATCTTATTTAATTTTTATAATTATTATAATAACTAATAAATATTAAATAAAATAAATTTTGATTAATTTTTTTATTATATTCAATTGGATTCGATCAAATTCAGTCAAACTCACAAGTCCATGACTAAATCAGTAAGTTTGTGATTTTGCCCTGTTTTTTACTTGGAAAAAAGCCACACATATTTTTCTATTAGAATTATAATAACACTCCTAAAATACTCACTCACGAGTCAAATTCACTCGTCTATGTCATTTCTCTCATCTCAAGTCTCACTCTCTTATTTTCTGTTTGTCATCGCGTTGCCACCATTCACCTGCGTCTGCTATTCTATTCTGTTTTAATTTGTGTCATCATCTTCATTGGTCTCTACCTCTGTTGCTTTCTACAATGCCTTTCTTCGCGTCTTTGTTGTTCGCAACTCTACTTTTTTATTGCTGTTCACGAGTTCACCTGCTTCTCTTTCGTTATCATTAAGTCTCTTATTCTCTGGCTTCTATACGACGTTTTTGGCTCTTTGTTATCATCGCTATTCTTTGTTGTTGCTGCAATGATTTTTTGTGATTGCATTCAGCCATTTAAGTAATGTTATTGTTAAAAAAATTGCTTTAAACTTTTACAAATTAAAATTTAGTCATTTAGATTTTTTTTTTGTTTTATGTTTTTACAATTAGGTCACTAGGATTTATTATTTTAATTTTATAATTTATAGAATATTAGATTATTGGTTAATGGTTGTAAATGTAGACTATTAGTAATTTATTTAATGTCGAACTTGAAGAAAATGATTTTCTAACGAAGATGATACTGATGTCAGGAAATATGAAGATATTAAAGGATTTTACTTTTAGTTTATTAGAACTTTTAATGGCGTGTGTTAAAATAATGTACTTGTTGTTATAATGTGTCCTTAACTAATTGCATAAGTATAATTGTGAAGGATTTATATTTGTTCTAAAATACTTGTTATAATTTATAATGTGTGTTATTTAGTTTATTATGTGATTTAAGGTTCATATTGTTAATTTTGAATGATTAGATTTGAGTGTGCGCGCGTGTATTAAAAAAAATTATAACAGGTAAACTCGTACGAGTCTACGAGTTAACTTGTGAGTCGAGTTTAGGCCAGCTCTACGAATTTACTTAAACTTGCGAGTTTGACAACCTTGATCTTAGTCTATTAATTTTTTTCACAAAGTGATTCATCACATCGATATAAATTAGAGGTAAATACCAAATTGGTACTCGAAAGATTTTGGCGGATAAAATAGTACTTGACCTTTTTTATTGGCAAAATGATCCCTAAAAGATTTTAAAATTTGACAAGCGTAGCCCTGGCGTGGCCACCGTATTTTGATGACATGGAAAACACCCCAAAACTCTAATTTCTTCCCTCCCCAACGCACTCTCCCTCTCCATCACACATTCCCCTTCCCTCTCTCAACACCACCACTTGCAGCAACAACAACCTCAACATCAACAACAACAGTAATCTTCACCACCACTCGCAGCAATAATAACAGCAACCTCAACGGCAAGAGCACCATCAAGAACCACTGCCACTACCATCGGGGCCACAACAACAAGGCCTGGAATAGCCACATCCCCTCAGCATCTCAATTGCACAACTCCACTACACATATAACCGCCTCTGAAACAAGGAAATCAGAAATAAAGCAACATTTTCAATTGGCCACAATGAAGTAACTGTTGAAGGAGTCAATGATCAGATCCGAAGAGTCCGCGGCAGGACTGATGGGAACGAACATAATGGACTCGGCGGACATGAGCTTCTTCCGCTACAAACAGCGAAGTCTGTAGATCCTAGCAATGAAGAATGGGAAACCGTCAGTGGAAGTGGCAGCGATGGCCTGCGGCTGAGTGGCAGCAGTGTCATGCGGCGTATGCAACGGGGAGGAAGGAGGAGAAGTGAGACAAAGAAGGATATGGAAGATGGAGCCGATCCGGTTAGATCTGGCATTGATGATGCGCGAATCACAAATTCGGGCTAGGGCACCGGATTTTAGATTCTTGTGGAAGTTATGGTGGTATTGAAGGATGGAGGGGAGTGCGTTGGGAGGGAGGGATTAGGGTTAGGGGGTTGGCCACGTCATCAAAATATGGTGGTCACATCAGCATTGTGCTTATCGGTGATATATTCTGGCGACGATGTGGATACGCTTTTCAAATTTTAAAATCTATTGGGATCCATTTCGTCAATAACAAAAGTCAGGTACCAATTCGTCAGCGTCAGAATTTTTCGGATACCAATTTGGTATTTACCTCTATAAATTAATATTGTTTTAGTCATTAGCCAACCCAACCAAATCTAATCGGGGGTAGGATCGGGTGCGAGTTCAAATCTAATCGGGGTAGGATTGGATGCGAGTTCAGAGTATACTCTGTCCTACCCTACCCGAAACCCTAATATATTATATGATATATATTTAAAAATGATATATTTAGTTAAGAAAGTGAATATTACACTCACAACCTTCTTCTTGTAAAAACTCAAAGTAATCAATAGACTAATTATTTAAATTATTAATTTAGTACATTTGTTATTTAAAGAGTAATGTTGCAAGAATTTGGAATTAGAAAAAAAGTGACAAGACATTTATTTTTGTTTGTGTTATTTTAATTTTATTAAGAATATAATGACCGTGTTATTTGTATTGTTATGTTAGATTTCTTTAAGATTTTATTATTTTTAACTTTAATTTAAATTTAGAATTTATTTTCTATTTTATTAATATGTATGATATATGCAATGATTGAATTTTATATTTATTTAAAAAAATTAATTTTTTGCAAGTAGGGTAGGATAAAGTAAGATTAAGAATTTTAGAGTACAAGTTAGAGTTGAGAAATTCTTAACCGCAAATAGAATAGGATTGAGTTTTAAAAAAAAAAATTTACTTACACATAGGATTAGGTAGAGTCCAAACCCTATTCTATTTATGGCCATTTTTAGTCATTGTGGACAATTTTAAAAGACTCTTAAATTATAATTCTTAATATTTTAAAAATATTTAAATTATATGATAAGAGCATAGTATAATGTCACTAACAATATACGACACTCGCAAGATACGCAAAAATTTCTTGGCCCAAATTATAAATAAAAACTGTTTATTATTATTCTTGAAAATTTAGTGAGTATTTTAGTTTATTTACAGAACAAGTATGTCATGTATATATTAAAAAAATAAAAAAACGGAAGAAGAAGACTGATAATGATGATAAGGCAGTGGTGGTACGTAGTTATGATGACGGTGGTGACGACGGCATTGAAGAAAGAGCGTGTAAAAGAAAAAAAATAATAAAAAAAGAGAAAGAGCTGAAAAAGGAATGCATATGTACGAAGAATAAAAAGTGCACGACGACTTAATTGAAAACTTGATTTAAAAATGCTTGGACGCCTACTCCTATTGTTTTTCAATTTGTTAGCTTAAAGTAGTCTCTCAAATTAAATGTATATATACATTAAAATAATTTCTAAAATTCTAATTGCATCGATTAATAGTCTTTGAGATTGATAAAAATACATCATGTTAGATTTTTAACTTTTTTTTCATTAAGTGATTCATTATGCAGTTTAAATTATTATAATATATTTTATCAAAATTAAAAATATAATTAATATAATTAAAATTTTAAATATTATTTTAGTCGGACAATTACAAATACCACTTTTAAAACTTAACTGCTAATATTTTATTGATGGTGTCATGATGAGTAAAATCAGTGTTCTCGATAGTGACATTACAACAGCAATTGCATAAGTTTTTAAAAAATTCGGCAAAGTGTCTCTTGTAATTAAAAATTCTCGCTGCATATAATTATCATTTTTTAACAAATTAAATACATTTTAAACAATTTAAACGATAATTTGACAGAATTTTTGCTTAATTCAGCAACATCTATGAAATAAATACAAGAGTTTTAATATAGGAAATAGCTGCAGGTATAAATAATTAATATATAGGTATTCAATAAAACATCACATCCTAACCATTTTAGAATGCAACCCCTTATAACACTATAAAAAAAGTTAAATGACGTTTTTTTTTTGAAATTATGGCGGTTTGTATTGCCATTATACCAAAAATGGCACCTCCAAAAAACGCTAGAATTCTGGGTGTCATTCTAGTTATTACAGCATAATATGACGGTTTTGTGACGGTTAAAAGGACGGTTAAAAACTGCCATTTTTAACCAATTAAAACGGCAGTTTAATGTTGTTTAAAATGGCGGTTTTTAACTGTCGTTTTTACCAAGGTTTAACGACATTATTCTCGTTTAAAATGGCGGTTTCTGACCGCTTTTTACTTGTATTTAATGACATCCTTTTTGTTTAAAATGGCATTTCTAACCGTCATTTTTACGAGGATTTAATGGCATCCTTTTCGTTTAAAATGACATTTTCTAACCGCCATTTTTACCAGGATATAATGACACTGTTTTTGTTTGAAAAGGCAATTTTTAGCCGTCGTTTTTACCTAAGTATGATGGTAATTTTATACTTTTTAAAATAAGATTGAAACTACCTATTTAAAATGACATTTTTAGAATTCAAACTTTAAAATCTCATAATAACCAAAAGGCATAACCTTAAATCAAACATCATAACAAGATTTTTAATTCATACATGGTCTCTGAAAATCAAAAGTCATAATCCAAAAACAAAGTATCAAAGATAACATTTTTTCGATTCGTCATAACATATATATAATCCTTAATACATGAAATCTTTATCATGCAAGATCATGCTTCTTTGTTGCTCGCTTCAGAAGACCTACTTTTTAACTTTTTTGGTGATGAAATCTCAGTCTCTTGATCCAATCCCTACAACAAAAATATAATTACGAGCACAATAAAAAATAGAAAACTGAATCTGAAACTATTAATGTGGGATATTTATTTTTCAATCCTTCGTCAAGTTGACGACAAAAAAAAATCATGGCTTTGACTTTATCCTTTTGGAATGTATTATTTTCAGCCTTAATGGTATCTCCAAGATCCATTGAATCAAGATGGATTTCAGCATCTAGTATCCATGATAAATAGTTGTTTCCAGATATATCAAGAGCATTGAATTCAAGATGAGAGAGTTTCGACATAATAAAAATTTATTACCTGAGTCTTCCTAAAATTTGGTCAGAGTCTCGTACTGATAACGTGTTGTAAAATAAATAACTAAGAAGGATAAATATAAAATAAGAAAATGTAAATAGAAAAAATTATAGTATTAACATAATAAGCTCAATAAAAATGATTCATATATGTATTTACTTAATATTATATAATATAATATATATATATATATATATATATATGTCATAAGCATAAACCTCTATTTATATGCGTGCATGATGGCACTTTTTCAAATTATATTAAATAAGGTCATTCTTAATAAACTAAATTTTTTGAAAAATGGGCATCCACGTAAGTTCTTATCACAATATTATTGACAAATTGTTACGTATTAGATTTTTGATATGTAATTTAGATTAAAAATATTGTTATTATTAAAGTGTTATATTATATTCTTAAAATCGATACTTTAGCTTTGGTACTAACTTTTTAATTTGTTTAAAATTTAATTTTTTAATAAAAAATTTGTTATAGGATTGTTTTTATCCTTTTATTATTTTTTTTAAATTTTATAATATTATTTTTCTATTTTTATTTCATTATATTTTGATATTTTTTATTTTTTCAATTTTAATAATCTTTTACGAGTTAAATTTTTATTTATGGTTTTTATAATTTTTTTGATAATTTTTTATTTTTAAAGATTTATATTTTAATCTATTAATTTTATTTTTATAATTATTTTATTTTTAGTATAACAATTTTTGTTTATTTTTAAATTTTTTGAATAAAATATATTATAAAATTAAAATTTTACTAACTAAATAAATAATTTTAAAAGAAATTTTGTTGTTGTTATATATACAAGTGATGTCTTTTGTTTTGGTCATTTTTTGAACGACATTAAATAACCTTATATGGAGGTGTCAACTTTAATTGGACTCTAACATGTACAATTATTCGATTAACATACACTACATGGATCGACTAAAAATATCAAAGAAGTAAATATAAACAAAAAGGCAATATATAAGTTATACATCTTTATTGGGATTTATTTTTAACACAAAAAACAAATTAACTTGATTTTGGTAAATTATGGTCAGTCAATAAGCATGAATGTGAATAATTAATCTTTTTATAAATAAATAAAATTTATTTATATATTTTTTGTCTTTATTTATTTACTTAACTTTAACACTTAAGAAAGTGGAAAGGCAAATTTTATAAGGTTTTAATTATCCTTTTTATATGTGTTTTTATCTAACCAGACGCAACAATCAAAAGCTGTCGACAATTTACTTTTCTCCCTAATCAATTCATTATCCTAAAAGTAAATTGAAGAGCTAACGTCTTCCTAAATAAATACTTAGCTTGAATATATTCTGAAATAAATAATTTAAAATATACTTATAACTTCTTCCTTTTATTTATAATATTTAAAACCGTATTAAAAGATAATTTTGAACTTAGCTTGTAAAGACATTAAATAAATGAAAGGAATATAAAAAAAACTATTAAATAATCAATATTAATAAAAAAAATTTCTTTATAATAATTTTCTTTTAACTTTTATTTTTTAAAATTTTATGATTTAGAATTTAAGATATGAGATTTAGAATTTAATATTATAGTCTACTGATGTTAATTGAAAAAAATAGATTCTCTAATTGAATTCTAAACACATATATTAATACGAAATCAATCATATTACTAATATATTAAAATTAACTATTAAAATCAGTCACTAATATAAAATATATGTTAGAATATATAAAATACATATTAAAAATGAGTTAAATAATATATACATTTGTATATAAATATATAAAAACCAATTTTGATAGCTGAATTTAGCGTACAAATAACATTTTTAAACATAAAAATAATATATCAATATTTTTACCATAGTTTTATTTCTTCTCCTACTATATAAATTGCACGTAACAATGCAACACTTAGACACAAAATAAAAGACTAACCCTTCAAGAAGAACCAAAACATCATCAAGCATGGCTACCATGAGATCAAGCTGCCTGATCATCATTTCTCTCCTTGTTTTGGGTTCTCTTTCTGCCTTTGCTGTGACGTTCACAAGAAAACCCATGGACGTCAATGATCACCGTGTGGTCCAGATTGCGATTTTGGCAATCACAGAGTACAACCACAATTATAACGCGAATCTAAAGCTAGTAAAGATCGCAAGTTGCGTTACGGAGGCACGTCGTGGAGGCGACCTCCACGAGCTTGTGCTGTTGGCCAGCAAGGGAACCACACGAGAGACTAATAAGTATCAGGCAAGGTTGACTGTATGGCTAACAATGGATAAAGTAGAATAGGATTTAAACTCTATCTTAATTCTATCCGTGAGTAGAAAATTTTTTTAAAATTTCATTCTATCCATTAAATAAGTTTTACTTTTCTCGAATGATTAATATCTTATAAAATTAATATAAATGAATAAGTATTATTAGAAAATAAAACTATAGGAAGAGTTTTAAATATATCGAAAACATCGATGTTTTGGTTGTTTTAACCGTTGATCTGAATTATAAAAAATATATATAATATATATTAATTAAAATTAACGGTTAAAACAATTAAAACACTGGTATTTTCGATACACTTAAAACTTTTTTAAAATTATAATATATTTATTTTAATTTGTATATGTCTAATGTCTTACGTGTTTTTTTTCTATCATGAACATTTGTATTTATTTTTACGGAAAGTTAGCATACTTATAAAATATATCTGTGATCAATTAATTAACTAGCGTGAATGAATTATATGTATGCTTTTATCCGATAATTAAAAAGTGTACTAAGTTGAGAGGAAATATAAATTTTTTCTGTGTTATTAATATATCAAAACTAAATTAATAAAATTAATGTTCATATCCTAATTCAAAACATAAAGTAAGATCCAATAAAGATAAAGGGTCTAATTTTAGAAGGTGGCTTTTATCCCATACCTAACTGTTTTGTCGATTTTAGTAAATCGATGGTGGTTCGATTCTAATGGTCTGGGAGCGAAACTAAGTCCTCTTTTATAGGTACCAGTTTTCTATAAATACATCAGAGTGTCTTTGATTAGACAAATATTAAAATAACAAGTAAAAAAAATTTGTAAAAAGATAAAAGAAGTTAAAAACAAGCAATTTGAAAGGTAAATTGACTGAAATTGAAAAGATTGCGTTAAAATTAAAAGAATGTAGTAAAGATGCCTTCGACTAGGTTAAAAGGTTTTGGACATAAGAATAAAAAGCACTGGAATGTAAATTGAATTAAAAAATTTAAACATTTCTTGAAATGTAAATTTGCTTGAAAGATAAATGTTGCAGAAATTGTAAAGGGAAAGTAAAACATGTGGAAGGAATCTTACAGAGAATTGACTCGAAGCAGACTCAGAAAGTCGCTGGGATGTGAGTGTATGTGAGTAATTTCTGAAGCAAAGTTCCAAACTTTATTCCTTAAAACTTTCTAGTATTTATAGCCTACTTCTATAACCGATTATTAATTACATAGCACTATCTTGTCTGCGCGCTCCCAGGTAACCGTTCCCTCTCTTTTGCCAATAGACGTTACCCATAAATTCCTCGCATGATGAAAGCCTCCAACTTCTCCACTCACATAACTGCTCGATCCGCTATTCGAACAACTATTTGATTTCTCCTTTCGAATACTTATTCAACTAGACCCGTTCAATTTGGTAAAGTGTTTGAAATCGAGTCTATGCCAGATACCTTCAACCAATGCCTGCACGAGCATCTCTTCGACAACAGCTCGCATCTCTTCGACAACAGGTCATATCTCAATCGACCTTTTTACTACCTCGGACCAACTCACCTCAATCGAAAATATTTTTTCGATTAACAAATTGCTCCCTTGGTTTTATGTGTTTGCCTTCGATAACATTATCGGAAGATGGAACCTTAATCCAAATTCAAATTTCAATTCTCTTGAATCAGTAATAATTACCATTTAACTTTCCATTAATACTGACCCACTCAACACATTTTTCGAGACCTATGCTTTCTCTTTCCACCACTTTGCCTTCTTTGTGAAGTTACCTCTTTTTATATTCTTTCTGCAATAACAGCTACAGTAACACCTCCTTTAAATTCGACACTTTCACCTTTGTTCAATTTTTCGAACCCTTGCTTCCTGAATCCCTCTTGCATCAATCTTTCTTGCAAAAACCCTTAACCTTTCAAACTTTCTTCTTCTTTGTTCTGCAATGGCCACTTCCTCATCTCATGCAGCTACCCAAGACAAAGGCAAAGGTCCCGCAGTAGAACCACCGGCTCCACCATCTCTTCATGTACTGAATCAAGTCAATGATGAAGTCATTGAAGATCCACAACTTCAAATTAATGATATCAGAATCCAGATCCCTTTTACTGTGGGTGGAGATGTTCATTGTTTCATTGGACCTATCGAAACTCTAGAAAGGGCAAACAAAAAATTACCCTTCTTCCCTAGTGCTCAAGAGGAAGATTTGTTGATCAACCAAGCCCTCGATATCTCGTTCTTCATCAATTAGAAACCTTTCAGGAACACTCCAAAAATTAACCTTCGAAGGGCCGACTTCACGGCCTGGCTTTAACGCCTTGCTCCCACAAAGAGCGCTGCTTGGGGGGCTCTGGGGATTCAGGAACTCCTAAGGATTTCCCACTTCTCACCTTCAACCCTCCCCTGGATGATCGGAGCTGTAACTTGTTTCTGGAACAAGACAACCAACAGTTTTTACCTCCCTTGTAGAATGATTGGTATGTCTCTTTTGGATGTAGCCGCTATTACAGGGCTCCCAATAAATTTTGTCAGATAACAAAAGTCATATACCAATTTTTCAGCGTCAGAATCTTTCGAGAACCAATTTGGTATTTATCTCTATAAATTAATATTGTTTTAGTCATTAGCCAACCTGACCAAATCCAATCGGGGGTCGGATTGGGTGCGAGTTCAAATCTAATCGGGGTAGAATTGGGTGCGAATTCAGGGTATACTCTGTCCTACCCTACCCGAACCCCTAATATATTATATGATATATATTTAAAAATGATATATTTAGTGAAGGAAGTGAGTATTGAACCCACAACCTTCTTCTTGTAAAAATTCAAAGTAATCAATAAGTTAATTATTTAAATTATTAATTTTGTACATTTGTTATTTAAAGAGTAATGTTACAAGAATTTGGAGATAGAAAAAGAGTGAAAAAACATTTATTTTTGTTTGTGCTATTTTAATTTTATTAAGAATTTAATGACCATGCTATTTGTATGTTTATGTTAGATTTCTTTAAAATTTTATTATTTTTAATTTTAATTTAAACTTAGATTTTATTTTCTATTTTATTAATAGGCATGATATATGTAGTGATTGAATTTTATATTTACTTGAAAAAAAATTAATTTTCTGCAAGTAAGATCGAGTAAAATAGGATTGAGAATTTTAGAGTACGAGTTAGATTTGAGGGATTCTCAACCGCAAATAGAGTATGGTTGAGTTTTTAAAAAAAAATTTCACTTGCGGGTAGGGCTAGGTAGAGTCCAAACCCTACCCAACTTATGGCCAGCCCTAATCATTATGGACAATCATAAAGACACTCTTAACATTTAATTCCTAATATTTTATAATTTTATAAATATTTAATTCTGCTATTTTATCGATTTTTAGCGAATCGAAAGTGGTTCAATATCTAGTGGTCTACGAGTGAAACCTACTCCTTTTTGTGAGTACCAGTTTTCTTAAAGTACATCAAAGACCATTTGATCAAAGAGAAACTTAAGGAAATCTGAAAAATAAATAAAAGACTTTGAAAATAAATTAATTGAATTTGAAATAAATTGCATTGAACTTAAATAAAATAGAAAAATGCCTTCGATTATATCAAAGGACTTCGAGCATGGAAATAAAAATGCTGGAAGGTAAAGTCGAACAAAGAAAATAAATGTTGCTTGAAAGATAGATTTGCAAAAAAAAGTAATAAAGTTTGCAGAAAATGTATATGAAAAAGAAAAAACAGTGGAAGAAACCCTACAGAAAAGTAACTCGATTGCAGATTCAGTAAGTCACTGGAATATGAGTGTGCTTGAATATTTTTCTGAAGCAAAGATCCAATCTTTGTCCCTTCGAGTTTTCTCGTATTTATAAGAATTTTCAACCAATCAGATCAAAATGTAACTTTCACGTACATTAGTCCATCAGTAACCGTTCCCACTCCTTTTGCTTGACATGAGCAACAACTAGAAGTAACCTTCAAAATTTGGGTTCTTCGATTAAACACATTGAACAACTTTTTAACTAATCGAGACAGGTTGACTCTACACTCTCTGCCATGGACCTCCTCTACAGACCTTTCCTTTTAAGACAAATGCTTACTAGACCTCGAATCCAACCTCTCTTCGAAATTCATTATTTTCGACTAACATCTGCATAATTCAAAACTCTTCCTCTTTCTCCTCCTAATCTTCTGTTGCTTCTTCTTTTTTTCATCATCATCACTATCTTCTTCTTCTTTTTTTTCTTATTCATCTTTTTCTTCTTGTTTTACCTTCTTAAGTTTCTTATTATTTTACTCTTTTAATAAGAATAAAAACGAAAAAAAATCAAACAAAGAAGAAGAAAAAATGAATAATACTGCAAAATTACTTGGAAGAGGATGAACTTACATTTATTCAACTAAAAGAAAGAAAGAAATAAGAAAGAAGAAAGAAGAAAAAAAAACACAACATTAAAGGAAACATTTTTGTGTAGTTACAGTAAATTTCAATGTAAAACTAAGACATTTAAGTGTATTGTTTAAGAATTTTCGGTGTATTTGTACTAATAAGTTCTGCATAATTCAAAATTCTTCCTCTTCCTCATCTTCTGCTGCTTCTTCTTCTTCATCGTCTTATTTCATTTTCTTATAATTCTTTTTGAATTCAACTTTGAAACTTTTTTCACTCTTCGCGATAATTTTAAGAGATTTTGATCATTGTTTGAATTTTGAGCGTTGCGATTTTGATTGAGGGAGAAAAACTGTTTTTCACTATTCAAGAGTTGGAAAAGCGCGTGTTTATATGCAATCTAAACTGATGGTTATTTTTTTTGGGGTTTGGATCAACTTATATGCTAAAAAGATTTGTAAAATAGTAAACCAATAATTAAAGTGGTTTAATAACCGATTTAATTTTTAGAACCTTGATAAAAATATAGTTATGTTAGATTTTTAATTTTTTTATTATTAAGTGATTCATTATGCAATTTAGACTGATATAATATATTTTTATCAAATTTAAAAATGTAATTAATATAGTTGAAAATTTAAATACTAGTTTAGTTTGACCATTACAGACACCACTTTAAAAACATAACTACTAATATTTTATTGATGGCATCATGAGTAAAATTGGCGTTCTTAATAGTGACACTTAGACCAGTTTATTAAAAATCAATTTTTATAGTTCAGTTTAGTTTTAAACCAAATTAAAAATGGTTTTATTCAAACTCTAAAATTAGTTTTTACATATTCTTTCTCTCTCTTCCTCTTTCTTTCTCCCATTTGCGCTTTCTTTCGCCCTCTTTTGTCTCTTTCTTCGTCACTCTCTCCTCTTTCTTCCCCTCCTCTGTCCCTTCTCTCTCTCTCTCTCTCTCTCTCTCTCTCTCTCTCTCTTTCCTTTCTCTCTCTCCTTTTTCTTTTTTCCTTCTCTCTCTTTCCTTCTCTCCCTTCTCTCCCTCTCCCCTTCTCTCCCCTTCTCACTCTCCCTTTTCTCTCTCTCCTTTTTCTCTTTCTCCCCCTTTCTCTCTGTCTCTCTCTTTTCTCTCCCCCTTCTCTCTCTCTTTATTCCTCTCCCCCTTTTCTCTCCTTTTCCCCTCTCTCTCCCCTTCCTTCCCCTCTCTTTTCTTCTCTCTCTTCCCTCTTCTCTCTCTTTTCTCTCCCCCTTCTCTCTCTTTCCTCTCCCCCTCTCTCCCCCTTCCTTCCCTTCTCTCTTCTCTCTCTTTCTCTCTCTCTCTCTCTCTCTCTCTCCCCCTTTTCCTCCTCTCTTCTTCTCCCTCTCCCCTTCTCCTCTTTTTCTTCCTCCTCTCTCTCTCTCCTTTCCCTCTCTTTTTCCTTCTCTCTCTTTTTCTCTCTCTTCTCCCTCCCTTCTCTCTCTTCTTTTTTTCTCTCTTTCTCTCTCCCACTCCTTTCTCTCTCCTTTTCTTCTTTCTCTCTCTCCTCCTCTCTCTCTTCCTTCTCTCTCCTCCTCTCTCTCTTTCTCCTCTTTCTTTTTCTCCTCTCTCTTTTCTCTTTCTCTCTCAGCCTTCTCTCACTCTTTATCCCTCTCCTCTCTCTTTTTTCCTCTTCTCTCTAAAGCCAGAGAAAAGAAGAGGAGAGAGAAGAGGAGAGAGAAGAGAAGTTAGAAGAAAGAAAAGAAAAAAGGGAGAGATAAGAAGAGAAGAGGGTGAGGAGAGGGAGAAAAAGAGAGAAAAGGAATGGGAAGAAAGAGGACAAAGAAAAAGAGGAAGAGAGAAGAGGAGGAAAAGAGATGGGAAGAAAAGGGGAGATAGAGAGAGAGAGAAAGAGAGAGAGAGAAGGAGAGAGAGAGAGAAAAGAGGGGAAAAAGAAGAGGGAAAGAAAGAGGGAGAGAAAAGAAGGGGAGAGGGAAGGAAAGGGATGAAGGGGGTAAGGGAGAGAGAGAGAGAGAGAGAGAGAGAGAAGGACAGAAGGATAGAGAGATAAGAGAAAGAGAAAGAAAGGAGAGGGGGAGAAAGAAAGGAAGGAGGAGAGAGAGATAGAGAGAGAGGAGGGAGAGAGTGAGAAAAGAGAAAGAGGGGGAGAGAGAGAGAGAGAGAGAGAGGAAGATAAAGGGAGGGGAGGGTGATGAGCAGATAATTTATACGCTTTTTGGCATTGTTTTTAGGTAGTTTTTAGTATGATCTAGTTCTTTTAGGGATGTTTTCATTAGTTTTTATGCTAAATTCACATTTCTGGACTTTACTATGAGTTTGTGTGTTTTTCTGTTATTTCAGGTATTTTCTGGCTGAAATTGAGGGACCTGCGCAAAACTCTGATAAGAAGGCTGACAAAGGACTGCTGATGCTATTGGATTCTGACCTCCCTGTACTCGAAATAGATTTTTTGGAACTATAGAACTTCAAATGGTGCGCTCTCAATGGCGTTGGAAAGTAGACATCCAGAGCTTTCCAGCAATATATAATAGTTTATACTTTATTCGAGATTAGACGACATAAACTGGCGCTCAACGCCAGTTCCATGCTGCATTCTGGAGTCAAACGCCAGAAACACGTCATGAACCAGAGTTGAACGCCAAAAACACGTTACAACTTGGCGTTCAACTCCAAAAGAAGCCTCAGCTCGTGTAAAGATCAAGCTCAGCCCAAACACACACCAAGTGGGCCCCGGAAGTGGATTTATGCATCAATTACTCACTTCTGTAAACCCTAGTAGCTAGTCTAGTATAAATAGAATATCCTACTATTGTATTAGACATCCTGGATGGTATTTTTGATCCTGTGATCATGTTTTGGGGGCTGGCCATTCGGCCATGCCTGGACCACCACCACTTATGTATTTTCAACGGTGGAGTTTCTACACACCATAGATTAAGGGTGTGGAGCTCTGCTGTACTTCGAGTTTTAATGCAATTACTACTATTTTCTATTCAATTTGACTTATTTCTGTTCTAAGATGCCATTCGTACTTCAACCTGATGGATGTGATGATCCGTGACACTCATCATCATCCATCCTTATGAACGCGTGCCTGATAACCACTTCCGTTCTACAAGCGAGAGCTAGAGTGTGTATCTCTTGGATTCCTGATGCACGACGCGTGGTTGCCCCTCGCCTGACAACCGAGCCTTCCATTCCATGAGATCAGAGTCTTCGTGGTATAACCTAGAATTGATGGCGGCATTCATGAGAATCCGGAAAGTCTAAACCTTGTCTGTGGTATTCCGAGTAAGATTCTGGGATTGAATGACTGTGACGAGCTCCAAACTCGCGATTGTTGGGCGTGATGACAAACGCAAAAGAATCAATGGATTCTATTCTGACATGATCGAGAACCGACAGATGATTAGCCGTGCCGTGACAGAGCATTTGGACCTTTTTCACTGAGAGGATGGGATGTAGCCATTGACAACGGTGATGCCCTACATACATCTTGCCATGGAAAGGAGTAAGAAGGATTAGATGAAAGCAGTAGGAAAGCAGAGATTCAGAAGGAACACAGCATCTCCATACACTTATCTGAAATTCCCACCATTGAATTACATGAGTAACTCTATCTTTACTTTCTGCTTTATTTATTATTCAAAAACTCCATAACATTTACTATCCGCCTAACTGAGATTTACAAGATGACCATAGATTGCTTCATATCAACAATCTCTGTGGGATCGACCCTTACTCACGTAAGATATTACTTGGACGACACAGTGCACTTGCTGGTTAGTTGTGCAGAATTGTGACAAAGTGTGATTCATGTTTGAGAGCGCTACCAAGTTTATTGGCGCCATTGTTGATGATCACAATTTCGTGCACCAGAGGGGCAGAAAGAGGAAAAGGGGAGAGAAAGAGAGAAGAGGGCGAAAGAAAAAGGAAGAGAGAGAGAGGGGAAGGAAAGAGGGAGAATAATAGGAGAAGGAGAGAGAAAAAGGGAGGGAGAGAGAGAGAGAGAGAGAGAGAGAGAGAGAGAGAGAGAGAGAGAGAGCATGGGAAAGAGAGGGAGAGAAGGCAGAGAAAGAAAGAGAAAAAAAAGGAAAAAGAGAAAAGGAGAGTGAGAGAAGAAGAAGAAGAAGAATGGAAAAGGAGGAGAGAAGGGGAGAGAGAGGAGAGTGAGAGATAGTTTGATTTAGTTTTTAAACTATTTAAAATAATTTAGTGCAATTTCAGTTCAATTTATAAAAAAATGGAACCATGCACACCTATAGTGACGCTACAAAAAAATTGGAACCCATTTTTTTAATTAAAATTTAAATTGTTCCGAATTATGATACTTTTATGTAAGTGAATTTTTAATAAAAAAATCGACATATGAGGGTCTAGGACTCTAGGTTCGGACCAATTCAAACTAGTATAACTATAAATTTTATTGTTATATAAAATCTAAAAATTGGATACACCAATTTAAATTTGACGTCGATTCCAATTTAATCTGTTTATTTAGGTTACTTTAGGATAAGTTCGGATTTATAAAATATTTAGGATTGAGATACTTAATGAAATGCAGTGTTCTATCCTCGTTGATGAATTTTGATTTTATAAAAAAAATACAAAATTAGTTTAATTAATAATAATATTAGCTCATTTTAAAATTTAGAGTCAAGAATTTATAATTTAAAATTTAAGATAAGTAAGATAATTTTAAAAAAATTAACTGATGCTAATTAAAAAAAATTGATTATTTAACAATACTCATTTTATAAACTATTGAATTATAATAACTAATTTAAATGAATTTAATTGTTAGATTATTAGTCTGTTTAAAATAAATATCGGATGAATTTAAATTTATTTTATATATATAATAATTTATTGATTAATAGTAAATTTTTAAATAAAATTTAATAAATAGAGGATTAAAATGAAGTCAAGAAAACAAAAACGATTGAGCTATTGATAAAGGTAAAATAGAGGATTAAAATGAACAACACCTTCACATACACACACTCTCATGATCTCATCCATGTCGAGAAGCTCCGAACAAGATTCCAAAACCGTCATTGTGAATGGTAGTGCGGTGGCTTTCCATTCAATTTTAATCATTTAAACTAGTCTATTTATGACTCTTAAGGAAGTGTTAGAACAAATACAGATTAGGTAAATTCAAGAGCCAATTCAATAACCCGCGCTTACGATATATAAATTATTGCAACTAACACCACGACGACAAAAATAAAGCCATCATGATAATGAGAACCAAACGCCTTGTTATGATTATGGTCTTTTTCTTTTGCTTTGCTCCTCTCTACTCTTCACAAATTAACAAAGGTAATGTTCCTTTCCATTTGAACGTTAGAAGCGGTATGGTGAAGGCTATGGCAGTTTGTGCTATCTTCGATTATAACCATTCGCATAAGGTGAACCTGAAGCTAGTACAGGTCCTTAGTTGCACAGAATTAGACCACACAAAATCAGGATCATGCACCTTCACCCTCGTGCTGCTGGCAGAAAATGAAGATACTCATGAGACTAACAAGTACTTGGTTGAGTTGTATCAGAGGCGGCACAACCCCCGAAAACTCACTGATCATTCATTATTACGCTTTGAACCTGTCCCCCGGGTCTTAAATTAATGTATTTAATTTCTTTTATAACCCTGAAGCTGGCGAATAAATTGGTGCTATCATGAGCCTACTATAATAACTTTCAACTGTATTAATACACTGGTATTTCAGTAATTTTTAATGGTTGTATAACTTTTTTGTTTTTTATTTGTGTCTCAAGTTATTGTTTGGAAAGATGTTCACGTATTCTACAATATTACTCTGGAATTTTTCTGTTCCAATCAATTTTACCATCAAGATTTAATCTTAAAAATGAAACCGGTTCTGATTCCGTGGAAGTAATTTGGTGTGGACAGCAACTAAAAGAGCTGCAAAGTGATCAAGCAACCGTTTGACCCTTGCATCGGTGGATAATGCTCCAACATTTTCTTTTTGTCTCTGTCGGCTATAATGTAACTTTATTTATGTTGGTCTATAAAAGTGAGCCGAGCTGAGAATTTGTTGGACTATTCAGTGAATATTTAGTCCATTATACCAAAATAAGCTTGTTATTTATTATTAGTATATATTTTTGTATTCTGGATAATAAATAAAATTATATAAAAAAATTATTAAAAAATTAAATAAAAAATATATAATAATTATTATAAATATTTTATAAAGTTATAATTAAAATTAAATTCTTAAAATTTTTAATATTAAGATATTAAAAAATTAATATTTGTCTTAATCAATTTGAGTTTATTGAGTGATCATCTCACTCGTCTACTTAAACAATTATTAGAAGTTAGAATCTTGTCTTGTGTGTATAGCAATCCATTGGCTAGTAGTAAATCCTTAATCAATGGAGCATCAATACGTGGTTAGATTTGGCAGGAGTATCTGAATACACGGATACCCGAGCCGTCCATACCCGGTTGGGGAGGGTAATAATTTGACCCGAGTCAGGGCAGATTTTGCTTAGGACAGGGCATGGTCGAGTTTAGGGTGTACCCATCCCAGATATATACATATAAAGACTTTTTAGGAATTAGGATTTGCCTCATCACATATTCAGTGATTCACATATTCAGTCCATACTCTATAGCCATGCAAGAGAAACCCAGTCATCCTCATCCAAAATCTTCTTCTTTTCGGCTTCTCCACAAAAAACTTCATAGCTCTTGTTATCGTTGTTGCTGAGCCCATAGCCGCCTACCCTTTCACAAAAAACCTTATAGCTCTTGAATTAATTACTTTTTTAAAAAAAATTATATCCTAAAATTATTTTATTTCTTCAAAAATCTTTTGAACATACAATGGTTCAATGAGAGGTTGAGTATTGAGAATTCAATATAATATTTTTAGGGCAAATGACAATATTAAGCCAGCTTGCATGAGAATTTATGTGATCAAGCCAAACGAAAAATGAGACATAGATCAACCAAAAGCATATCTCTATATATAATTCGAATCAAACCCTTTCGAACTAAAACTCTTAGTAATTCGAATCAAGCACGTTCGAATTAGTGAGGGAGTTTGCAGTGTGAATAGTTCGAAACACCTCGATTCGAATTAGTCTTGGGGAGTTCGAATCTATCTAATTCGAATTACATGGTGAGGAATTCTGATTACTGTTCGAATGTATCTGATTCGAATTATGTGTACATAATTCGAATTGGGTTGTTTCGAATTAAGAAGCCCAGACGTGTATAAATATGGTGAGAACGTGAATTGAGTTCATTTGAGTGAGACTAAATGGCTAGTGAGGAGAGTTTTGTAGTGTTGGTACATTATAGAGGGACAATTAAGAGAAAAACACGATCTGGTGTGAAGTTCACTGATAAGGATCCTCTGAGTATTTATGAGACCTACAATGAGATTCGATGACTTCGTGAATTCTATAATAGTGTGTGTAATTCGAATCAGCTTGATTCGAATTACTGTGTATGTAATTCGAACCAGTCTGATTCGAATTAGTACTTTTGTGCGTGTGTGTAATTCGAATAAGTGTGATTCGAATTACTATGAATTTGTAATTCGAATTGCACTAATTCAAACTGTATAGAAAGGTGCTTTTGGTGGAACCTTGTAAAGTT
Source organism: Arachis hypogaea (assembly GCF_003086295.3). NCBI lineage: Eukaryota > Viridiplantae > Streptophyta > Magnoliopsida > Fabales > Fabaceae > Arachis > Arachis hypogaea. Next base: position 6,177,580 of record NC_092039.1, on the reverse strand, counting down.
TTTCATTTTGGCTGAATTGTGAAATTAGTGTATGCTATTGGCTTATATCGGCATTTTTTTCCATATTTTTAAATTTATATTTTCAATAAAAAGATATATTTAGTTCTATCCATCCTAAATAATTTTATATTCACTATTATTTATCTATCTAAATAATTATAGCATTGATAGAATATTGCTTTTAGATGCAAAAAATTTAAAATATATTTATTCTATTTCAAAAATTAATATTTATATTTAATTTAGGATTTCAACAAATATGACAAAAATATTACATTTTTTAGTCAAAAAATAAAATATCTATAAATATATTTTTGTGCTTTAACTTTAGATTTTTCAAAAAAATTTGGCAAGTTAATAGAATAAAATCATATTTTTATAACATATATAAGAATGTATATTACATATAAATAAAAAATATTAGGTGTAATAAGAATAAATATATAAGTTAAAGTAAAATTTAGAAAAATAAAAATCAATAAAATATTGAACGAAAGAAATATAAATAGAAGAGAAACAAAATTATTAGACAGAAGAAAAATAATTTAATAAATTTTATGTGTGTATAAAAGAGGAATAAAAGAAGATATACAATACCTTGTTTAATTTAGCAAGATTTATCAAAACAAACACATAGAATAAAAGAATAAAAATAATAATAAAAAGAAACTAAATATTTGAATTAATATCAAAATAAAAAGTAATAAAATAATGATAATCTATCATAATCTTAATATTTTAATATAATTAATTAATAACAATATAATTATTCAACCATAATCTTAATATAATCTTTTAATATAATTAATTCTAATTAAATAATCAAATAAATTAAATATAAATATGTCTAATCTAATCGTATAAAAAAATAGTAGATTTTCTATAATTAAACATTATATATATATATTGGGGATAAAACGTCACTTTAAAATAGTAGGGCCTTCGTCGTCGACTGAGTTCGCTGCGTCGCCGCCTTCATATTTGAGATCTCAACGCCGTCGTTGTTGTCTTCTGCGCTGTCACCGTCGCGTTTTCTTCTGCGTTATCGCCGTCGCATTGTCTTCTGCGCTGTCACCGTTGTCGTCGGCTTTAGTTCGCGGCGCCATCGCCTTCGTCTTCTGGTATCTCGACGCTGTCATGGTTGTCTTCATCAATTTCTCAAGCAGGTACTCTTCCCTAACCTAGATTTCGATCAATTTCCTCTACTTTGTTAGGACTTTTTCATCTATTATGATCAATTTAATCTATTTTAAACAAATTGAACAATTGGAGCTCGGAGGTAATAGCTGTAATATTATTCTACTCTCTTTCTCCTTATAGTCGTTGCTTCTTTACCTAATGATATACTAAAGAGGATTGTATTTGTTTTCCTAGTATTACTTTTGAGGTATCCATAATTAATTTTGGGAGAATTAAATCTTAATTTGCCTTTCATTTTGTGAGAAATATAAAGTACTTTTGAGTTTTGAGGTGAAATGTCACTGCAATATGTGATTTGCTCTTAGTCATTGTTTGTTTTATTATTTTAAAGGGTTTATGGTGAGGAACAGAAGAAGTTTACAATAACAAAATAGATCTGACATTAAAACTGTCACCTTGTGGTGATGAGAAAGAAGATTGAAAGGAGGAAGAAGCTGAAAAGGTCATCATTAGTTATCAAAGATAGGCAGCATCACATATATATAATATATATAAATATAAATTTGTTGTATTTGTGTGGATTTGTTTCTGCCTTTATTTTTTTCAATACATATAAGTAGTATACATAAATATAAATTTATTTCTATTAGAATCCATTTTTATCTCTATACGATTTCACTTTTGCCTTCATTTTGATTTTCAATAATTGTTGGCATTTGATTCTAATAAATAATTATCTATCTTTGATTATTTATATATTTTGTTGAATTAGAATTATATTTAAAAATTAAGTTTTAGTAGTGATATATGCGAAATTTAGTTAAAATTTGTAATTAAGAAGCAACAGTAGTAACCGATTTAGCGACTGATTTTGAAATTTTGAAATTAGCTATTAGCGACTAATTTAGTGACCGAAAAATTAGCGACCGAAATATTGGTTGCTATTTAGCGACCGATCTTATTAGCGACCGAAATTATTTAGTATGGGTTAGGTGGTGTTGGTGAAAATCGGTCGTTAAATATTAGCGACCAACATCGGTCGCTATTTTGAATTTAGCAACCAAGGTTTTAGTGACCACAAGAATCGGTCACTAAACTGATAGCAACTAATTTTCAAAAAATTTCGGTCGCTAGCTAAATCGGTCGCTATTATGATAATTTCTTATAGTGATAATCATATTTAATTAAGTTAGTATAAGTCTAGAATGTGTGTGTGGGATACTTTGTTTTCGCGCTTCTTTAACACATAAATATTTTTATAAAACACAAAAATTTTTATATATATAACAAAAAATTTTGCACATGACAGATAAATTTATAGATATAAGACATAAATTTCAGTGTCGTTATATAAGATATAAGATTTTTGATAAATAAGTCTAAACAAGTTAACCATAACTCAACAAAATCTACTTACATAACGCGAGAGTGAAATCACGCCGTTTTTTTCGTGTTTTTTCTTTTTTTTTTCTTTTTCGTATTCCTCTTCTAATGTTTGTATCGCGCTCCTCCTCCTCCTCCTCCTCCTCCTCCTCCTCCTCCTCCTTTGCGATTCTCCTCCTTTTTCTTCATGTTCCTTATTCTTTGTGTGTTTCATCCTCATCGTCGTTCTTTTTATTGCTGCTGTTGTTGTTGCATTTTCCTCCTCTTCTTTCTATTGATTTTACAGCATTATATATTTTTTTTCTTTATTTGATTTTTTTCTTCCAAAAATGATTATGAGAAAATAAAATAAGAAGATGAAGAAGAAGTAGCAGTAGAAGATGGGAAGGAGAAAGAGAAAGAGTTTTGAATTATGCAGAACTTATCAGAATACAAATACACCAAAAAATTTTAAAATACATCGAAACAAGAATGAAACAGATTCATAATAATAATAATAATAATTCAGATTTAGAACTCCTACACCAAAATTTTGCTACAAATGCACAAAAATGTTTCCTTTAGTGCATTTTTTCTTTCTTTCTTTTAGTTGAATGAATGTAGGTTCATATTCTTTCAAGTAATTTTGCAGCATTATATGTTTCTTCTTTTTCTTTGTTTGATTTTTTTTGTTTTTATTCTTGTTAAGAAAATAAAACAAAAAAAAACTTGAGAAGATAAAACAAGAAAGAAAAGATGAATAATAAAAAAGAAAGAAGATGATGATGATTATGAAAAAGAAGAAGAAATAGCAGCAGAAGATGAGAAGGAGGAAGATGAAGAATTTTAAATTATGCAGAACTTATCAGAATATAAATACACCGAAAGATTTTCAAAGTACACTGAAAATTTTTTAAAATACACCAAAATGAGAATGAAACAGATTAATCACAATCATAATTCAGATTCAGAACTCTTATACTAAAATTTACTACAAATGCACAGAAATATTTCCTTTAATGCATTTTTTTTCTTTCTTTTAGTTGAATGAATGTAGGTTCATCCTCTTCTAAGTAATTTTATAGCATTATGTGTTTCTTCTTCTTCTTTATTTAATTTTTTTACTTTTATTCTTATTAAGAAAGTAAAACAATAAAAAACTTGAGAAAGTAAAACAAGAAAAGTTGAATGAGAAAAAAAAAAGAAGAAGATGATGATGAAAAAGAAGAAGTAGCAGCAGAAGATGAGGAAGGAGAAGAGGGAGAGTTTTGAATTATGCAGAACTTATCAGAATACAAATATATATACCAAAAAATTTCTAAAATACACTGAAACGAGATTGGAACAAATTCATCACAATAATAATTCAGATTCAAAACTCCTACATTGAAATTTTGCTACAAATGCACAAAAATATTTTTTTAATGCATTTTTCCTTTTTTTTTCTAATTTCTTTTTTTTATAAGTTCATTCTCTTTTAAGTAATTTTGCAGCATTATGTGATTTTTTTCTTTGATTTTTTTTGTTTTTATTCTTGTTAAGAGAGTAAAACAAAAAAAAATTTGAGAAAGTAAAACAAAAAGAAAAAGATGAATAAAAAAAAAAAGAAGATGATGATGATATAATTAATATAATTAAAATCTTAAATACTATTTTAATCGGATAATTTCAAACACCACCTTAAAAACTTAACAGTTAATATTTTATTGATGGCGTCATGAGTAAAATCGGCAATTTCAATAATGACACTACAAAAAAATTGTAACTCATCTTTTTAATTAAAATTTAAATTGTTACGGATTATGATACTTTTTAGGTTAGTGAAATTTTTAATGAAAAAATCGACACGAGTGTCTAGGACTCTAGGTTCGGACCAATTCAAACCGGTATAACTAAAATTTTATTATGCTATATAAAATCTACAAATTGTATACAGCAATTTAAATTTGACGTCGATTCTAATTCAATCTGTTTATTTAAGTTACTTTGTTTATTTAGGTTACTTTAGAACAAGTTTGGATTTATAAAATATTTAGGATATTTAGGATTGGGATAATTAATAAAATGCAGTGTTCTATCCCTCGTTGATGAATTTCTATTTTATAAAAAAATACGGAATTAATTTTTATTTAACTGATATTAGTTAATTTTAAAATTTAAAATAAAGATTTTATTATTTAAAATTTAAAATAAATAAAAAAATTTAAAAAAATTAACTGATATTAATTAAAAAAATTAATTATCTAACCGTATTCATTTTATAATCGATTAAATTATAATAATTAATTTGAGTTGATCTAATAATTATATTACTAATTCATTTAAAATAATAAGCATTTGAATTTAAATTTTATCTTTTACATATATCAATTTATTGATCAGTGATATAGATTTTTAAATAGAGTTCGATAAATTAATCATTCAACTATTGGATTAGAGAATATGTACCAAGGAAAAGAAAACGATTGAGCTATTGGTAAAGGTAAGATAGAGGATTAAAATGAACAACACCTTCACATACACACTCTCATCCTTGTAGGGAAGTTCCCAACGAGATTCCAAAACTGTCATTGTGAATGGTAGTGAGGTGGTTTTTCATTCAATTTTATCTATTTAAGTTCTTTCACTGTTTAAAATTTTTAATCATTTTAACTACTCTAATGATGACTCTTAAGACACTGTTATATTAAGGATTTGTTTGAAAGTTATTTTTAAAAAAAAATTTTTAAATAATTTTTTTATAAAAATAAAAATAATTTTATGTTTGGATATTTTATATAATTTTTTTTATTTATCAATTATATTTGAGTAAAATTAGATAAAAATATATTTTTGTTTATTTATTATGTAAAAAATAATTTTTTTAAAAAATTTAAAAAATATAAATTATAACTTTTTAAAAAGAAAATTTTTATTTTTTTAGTACTTTTATTTTTATTATTAAAAATTTTTTAAATACACTAAAAATTAAAAAAAATCTTTTTTAATTGAAAAAATATCTTTTTTTATCGATTTAATTAAACTTAAACAAACACTAAGTTTAGAGGCCAACATTTTTATTAACCAGTAAAAAAATGAGTAATCACATACTATTATATATAATCTCACACTATTAATAATAATAATAATAACTAATTAATAGCTATAAATTATAAAATTTATGTCAACAAGTTATAACTCAAATGACATAATTTTTTTATATTCATTTAAAAATTACACAAATTCAGTCTCCCTATTTTTTATAAAAAAAAAAAAATAGGACAAAATCTACTCATCCTTAGTACTCTCTTTAAGGACAAATATACATTAGGTAAATTCAAGAGTCAATACACAATAACCGGCCCTTACTATAAATTGCAACCAACTAACTAAGATACCACCACCAAAATAAAGCTATGAGGATGATGAGAACCACATGCCTTGTTATTATTATTATTCTCTTTTTCTTTTGCTTTGCTCCTCTCTACTCTGCCTTCAGCTGCCGAGAGTCAGCATCACTAATTATAGGTGAGAATCTTCCATTAACTGTGGACGTTGAGAGCCCTACCGTGAGGTATATGGCGATTTCTGCTATCAATGAGTATAACAACAGTTGGGAGCATACCGTGAAACTGAGTCTAGTAAAGATCCTTGGTTGCAGAGAATTATGTCACGATAAAAGATTTGGATCATACTTGTTCGATCTCGAGCTGCTGGCAAAAGATGAAGCTAATAGTAAGACTAAAAAGTACTTAGTTCAGGTGTATCAGCGGCGCATCAACAAGAATCTATTACTTCATCAAAAGCTAATAGATTTTATACTTGTGCGAAGTCTTTAATTAATGTATTTCTTTATTTTGTACCCCGGAAGCTGGCGAATAGATTGGAGCTATGAGCCTAATGATTAGCTATAATAATAATACGTCTTTTAATTTATTAGTGTTTGAAGGTATATATTGTTTGTGGTGTATGATTTTTTTTTTCTCTTCCAATATGTAGTTTATTATGCTGCAAAGTTCAAATGAATGTCTACTTTTGGAAATATATATCTGATTGAATTGTCTTTTCTGGAAAAAGAGAAAAAGAAAAGGTTACAAAATTTAATGTTATGTTCTCATTTTACCTAATTTTTTTTATTTTAATTTTTTTTTCACAAATGTAAGGTTAATTAATATCGTGTATATATATATATATATATATATATATATATATATATATATATATATATATATGTCATATTCTAATTAATAGAAGATGAATTCATATTTTATTGCTCTTACATTTGTAAAATAATTCTGTTAATATTGTCTACTTAGTATTAGTGTAAATATTACGGTATAAACTGAGATTGAGACAAATATATTCACTCAACTATATTATCGATATGCTTGTTGGTTATTTTAATCACGACTTATCTTAATTGTTGATTATCATTTTTTATTTTTAGATTTATTTTGTAATTATCATCATTTTGAAATGTGATTATACTTTAAAAAAAATCTCATAAAACAAAAATAGGTTAAACAGTGACCATAAATAAGACTTTGATCACGGTTTTGTGGAGTGACCATAGATAAGTTTGGTCATGATGAAAAATCGTGACCATAGATAAGGTTATGCTCACGGTTTTGAGGGGTGACCATAAAAGCTATAGTCACGGCAAAAAATCGTGACCATAGATAGGACGACTACAATCATGGTTTTAAGTGGAGCAACCACAGAGGCTATGGTTATGGTGAAAATCGTTATTATAGACAAGGCTATGGTAACGATTTTAAGTAGGATGGCCATAGATTAGGCTATGGTCATGATTTTAATGAAGAGATGACCATAAAGTAACTTATGGTTACGGTTTTTATGTGTGACCATAGATTAACCTATAGTCATAATAAAAAAAATGTGATTTATTAAAGTGTCAGAATATGAACACTATAATCATAATTATAGAAACCGTAACCATAAATAAAAAACTGTGACCATAAGTCTATAATCACAGCAGAATAGACCACTGTATAAAAAATCTTGACTAATATACAAGTTTCACAAATGCATAGTGTTTCACAAATCTAAATTTAGAATTCAAATATCAAAAAGCATAAGTTATAAACTATAAGATAAAAAGCACATTAACAATCCACATGCATTTTAATTTGTTTATATTAAGAGTTGAAATAATGACGAGGTGTTCCTAGTTCCCACACCACATCGTAACTTGAAGTAGCATTTTAGATGAAAGCAGTTCTCTCAGGCATTCTATCAAATTTAATAATGTTAACTGAAAACAAGTTCTGAATGGCATTGCCTTAACTGAAATTTAAAATAAAAAAAAGGGACAAATTCATATATACGTGCTAAGTCATCCCATGTTTCTAATCCATGGTGGAAAGAAAATAAAAGAACCAAAAAACAATATGAGAAATTATGCAAGAACTAAGATTTTCCCCATTTTCCTTAGTTGTAAAGAACTAGTTCACACAACATTAGGATCATACATGTTCGGTTGTATCAGAAGCTAGCGCCGCAACGCCTACCCAACTCATTTATCAAATGCTACTCAAATTTGAACCTCGCTCTTTAATAATCGATTTCTTTTGTACCCTTGAAGCTGATGCATCAAACCAATGTCTTTTGGAGATATCTCATTGAAAAATGTTGTCGTTTATTTAATTTCTTGAAGAATAGAAAAAAGAAATTAAAATGTTACATTATTTGTTTTTCTCATTATTTTAGAGGATATTCTTTTAACAAATGTAAGGGTATATCCTATTCTAATTAATAGGAATTAGATTTACATCTTACAAATAATATTTTTTGATTGTATATAAATAAAAACTCAAGAAATTAAACAGTAAAATTACGACATTTGAAATTATATTTTGAATATTTAACATTTTGTTGTTCACATTAAATTTAACTTTATTTAAGGAATGCAAAGAGGGCTATCAGAAAGAAAGACAACAAAGCTAGCATAAATAGATAATACGAGAAATAAATAGCCTCCCGAAATAATTAGGAAAATCATATAGAAATTATATATATATATATATTATCAAGGTTGCTAAACATGTAAGTATTTTTTTATCCAAGTTCATTAAGGTAGGTCTAACACCAATAAAAATCACTCTCATTAAAAGAGCGTAATTACACACATATCTTCTTCTCACGCTTATTTACGCATGGCGTTGCTTCTTCTTCTTTGCATCTTCTTTCATTAAAAGAGCATAATTACATGCGCATCTTCTTCTTCTTCTCACGCTTATTTACGTATGGAGTTGCTTCTCACAATCGTTTACACACAGAGTGTCTTCTTCTTCTTTGCGTTCCTCCTCCTCCTCCTCATCCTCCTCCTCCTTTTTCGCGTTCCTTCTTCTTCACGTGTTTTCTCCTTATCGTCATTCTTTTGTTGTTGTTGCTACTGTATTTTTTTTTCTCCTTTTCTCCCTGGTGAAGAAGCAGTAGTAGAAGGTAAGGAGGAAGAGTTTTCAATTGTGTAGAACAGAAATGAACCGAAATTATATTTAGAATGAACCGAAATTATATTTAGAATGAACCGAAATTATATTTAAAATGAACTGAAAATTAAATTCAGAATGTAAAGTCGTTTCAAAATAAGCACAAACTAAATGCACCTTATTTAATCCTTAATGAATCGAAATTTCTTAATGATTTCGACATATAAACTTAATTAAAAAACAAACAAAATTGAATCATGAACAAAAACACATCCAAAACCATCAAGTAATTTTGTAGTATTATGTGTTTCTTCTTCTTTATTTGATTAGATGAATAAGACAAAAAAAGAAGAACATGATGAGAAGTTTTGAGAAATTTTTTCTTCTTATTTCTTCTTTTTTGTTTGATTTTTTCTTCTCTTTTTCTTTGTTTTATTCCTCTCAAGATAGTGAAATAAGAAGAATCATAACAAAATAATTCACTTAGAAATGAACCGAAATTATATTCAAAATGAACCGAAAATAATATTTATAACATAAACTCGTTTCAAAACAAGTACAGACTAAATGCACCTTATTTAAATATAAAATGATTCGAAATTACTTAATATTTGCGACACACAAACTTAATTCAAAAACAAACACAAAAAAATTGAATCATAAACAAAAACACATCCAAATCCATCAAGTGATTTTTACAGCATTATGTGTTTCTTTTTCTTTATTTGATTAGATGAACAAGATAAGAAAAGAAGAATATGATGAAAAGTTTTGAGGAATTTTTTTTGTTTCTTTTTTTGATTAATTTTTTTTTATCTTTTTTTGCTGTATTCCTCTCAAGATAGTGAAACAAGAAGAATCATAACAAAATAATTCACTCAAAAATCAACCAAAATTATATTCAGAAATGAACTGAAATTATATTCAGAATGTAAACTCATTTCAAAACAAGTACAGACCAAGTGCACCTTATTTAAATTTAGGATAAACAGAAATTATTTAATAAGTGCGACACATAAACTCAATTCGAAAACAAGCACACAAACAAAAATTGAATTATGAACAAAAATGAGAAAAGAAGAAAAAAGAGGAGGAGGAAGAGGAAGAGCAGGAGGAGGTGGTGGTGGTGGTGACGACGGTAACGAAAATGAAAAATATTAAAAAAAGGAGGAGAAGAAGAAGACATAGCATCAGTAGGGGCGAAGAAGAAGAAGAAGCAGCGCGGGGGAGAAGAAAATGAAAAAAATAAGCGCATGACTCTAAATTATTTGGATAAACTTAAATGCTAAAATTATTTGGACGTGGAGAATGATTCATAAACTATATAGGATATTTTGATCAAAGATTTGACTTTTTTTTTCAGTGGTCTCTTAAATTGACTGCGATAATGGTAAAGAGACAAAAAAATAAGTAAAAATTTGAGCATTTATAAATTATTATAATAATTAATGAATGTTAAATAAGATAAATTTTAGTTAATTTTTTTTGTTATTAAATATTTTTAAATATATTAAAATAATCTCTAAAATTCTAATTATTTCAATTGATACAGTTTTAAGATTAATAATAAAAAAATGTTAAAGATCATCAAAATTTATTATTTTTGACCATCAATATTTAAAAGTATGAGATAAAGTATGTTGTTGATTGTATTATTAGACTAAAAAAATTACACTAAAAAAATTAAGTTGATAACTAAGTGATTGCAAAAAATAATAAATTTTGATGGGTCTGACATTTGTCTAATAAAAATACCATCTTAGTCTTTTAATTTTTTCATAAAGTGATTCATCACATCGATATAAATTATTATGAAACTTTTGTCAAATTTAAAAATGCAATTAATATAATTGTCATAAATTGTATATGCTGTTTTATCCTACTTGAACTCCTAATATATTTTATGATATATTTTTAAAAATGATATGTTTAGTGAAGAAAGTGAGTATTGAACCCGATCAACCCACGACTTTCTTCTTATAAAAGCTCAAAGTAATCACTAAACTAATTATTTAAATTATTAATTTAGTATATTTATTATTTAAAGAGTAATGTTGTAAAAATTTAGAGTTAGAAAAAAAGTGACAAGATATTTATTTTTATTTGTGTTGTTTTAATTAATTTTATTAAGAATTTAATGATCATACTATTTGTAATTTTATGTTAAATTTTTTTTAAGATTTTATTATTTTTAATTTTAATTTTAATTTAATTTTTTATTTTCTATTTTATTAGTATGTGTAAAATTTGCAATGATTGAATTGTATATTTACTTAAAAAATTTTGATTTTTCTATGGGTAGGGTTGAATAGGGTAGGATTGAGAACTTTAGGATGCGGATTAGGGTTGAAAGATTCTCAGTCCACGAATAGGGTAGGATTGAGTTTTAAAAAAGTTTTAACTTGCAGGTAGAGTTAAGGGTGAACGCGGATCAGATCGGATCGGATATGGCTAAAACTTTGATCAAATCCGCACTAAAATCATCGAATTGGATCCAATATCCACAGTTTTTAAACTTTGATCGGATCCGCACATTTGCGGATCAGATATCGGGTATATCCACAAAATATAAAAATATTTTTAAAAACTTATTTTTATTAAAAAATTTCAATAAAATTCATTTTTTCTATTCTTTTAAATATGTTAGTCTTAAATAATATTAAACATACTTTTCTTAAATAATAAATTAAAATAATACAATATATATGATAATTATTAGTTGAAATAAAATATAAAATGAATATTTACTTATTTATTTCTTTATTTTTGCAGATACAAGGATATTTAGATCGGATATGTGAACCCCTATATAAAATCCGCAATCCAATCTTATTAGTGTGCGGATCGGATCGGATCTGATAGCTTGCAAATCGGATTCATATTCACAATTTTCGGATCGGATTCGGATAAACACCACGGATATACGGATCAGATCTGATCCGTGAACACCTCTAAATAGAGTTAAAATAAAATCCAAACTCTATCCTATTCTATCCTATTTATTGTCAGTCCTAATTATTATGAACAATCTTAAAGATATTTTTAAAATTTAATTTCTAATATTTTATAATTTTATAAATATTTTTGTATTTAAATTATATGATAAAAGCATAATATAGTGTCATTAAAAATATACACTCATAAGATAGGCAAAAATTCCTTGGCCCAAATTACAAATAAAAACTGTTTATTATTATTCTTGGAAATTTAGTGATTATTTTATTAGTTTATTTACATAAGAAGTATGTTATTTATATATTAAAAAAATAACGAAAAAAAGGAAGAAGAAGGATGATAAGGCGGTCATGGCAGGTAGCTACGATGATAATGGCGATGATGACGATGTTAAAAAAAGAATGCGTAGAAGAAAAAAAGATAATAAAAAGGGAAAAAAAAAAGAGGAACGCAAATATGTACCAAGAATAAAAAGTGCATGATTTAGGCTTAGTTTGATAAAACTTTTACTTTTTAAAAGTAGTTTATAAAAGTTAACTTTTAAAAGATGGCTTTTTAAAAGTTGTAGCATTTATGTTTGGTAAATTAAATCAAAAACAACTTTTAATAAACATAAGCAACATCAATTGTGTTTGGTAAAATAGCTTTTAAAATTTAAAAATACTATAATAGACATAAATGCAAACATTAAATTTGAAAATTAGTTAACATATGAGGTTATATTAGATTTTTAAATTTTAAAAAGCACAAGCCAACTTTGAAAAGCTCTATCCTAGGTGCTTTCAAAAGTACCCCGATCTTTTAAAAGCTGCAAGCACAAGCACATGATCTTTTTGATTTACCAAACACAAAATGAGGAGCTTGAGCTTTTAAAAAGCACAAGCACATCTTCAAAAACTTTACCAAACCAAGCCTTAATTGGAGACTTGGTTTAAAAAATGCTTATACGCCTATTTGTATTATTTTTCGATTTGTTGGGTTAAAGTAACTTTTCAAATTGATTATATATACATTAAAATAATTTTTAAAATTCTAACGGCATCAATTAATATGTCTTTAAATTAATAAAAATACACTATATTAAATTTTTAATTTTTTTATTAGGTAATTTATTATGCAGTTTAGGCTAATATAATATATTTTTATCAAATTTAAAAATGTAATTAATATAATAAAATTTTAAATATTATTTTAGTCTGACAATTTAATATCAGACAGACAGACACCACTATAAAAACTTAACTGCTAATATTTTATCAATGGCGTCATGAGTAAAATTGGCATTCTCGATAGTGACTATAAAAAATTTGTAACTCATTTTTTTAATTAAAATTTAAATTGTTACAAATGATGATACTTTTAGGTTAGGGATTTTTTTAAAAAAATAAAAAATATTTTATTAACCAAAATATACATTTTGTAGTATTTTTATGAAAATTTATTTTATTTCTTATCTCGTTTATAGTGTAAATAAAATAAAATTGTACATATCTTGTTTACAGTTTAAACGGAAAAATAGATATGCATATTTCGTTTACATTGTAAATGAGATACGTGCAATATTATTCTGTTTACACTGTAAACGAGATATATGAAGAATTATGACGTTTATCATGTAAACGAGATACATTATGACAAATTTTCAGCAGCTATAAAGGATGTGCAATCCTTTGTATTCTCCACAAACATTTCACTTCTTTTTTTCTTTTCTTTTTCTTCCGAAAAATAAATCAAAATGTCTAGTAGTAGTGGATATATGGTTGTAAGTGTGTATTCCATTTGCCATATGAGAAACAGTGATACTGGGATGATGTTTGAGTGTGATAATCCTATTCTGTTGTGCACCCGTCGAGTAAATTCTTTGTCCGAGCTGAACAATCTGATATTGAGTATCGTTGGTGGTAGCGGGAGAAAAGAGAACGGAAGGATAGGGTATAAGTTGCTAGCACCAATGGGAAATAGAGTTTTTCGATTTCGTCTGTTTTGACTCCATGGCGACGAGCATGTGCGCCTCATGTTTGACATCCATGGAAGAATCATGGCAGAATAAGTGATGGAGCTTTCTGCAGATGTAGATGATGTTGATGGTAGTGGATTTGACCACTTGAATTTTGTGTAGGATGACCCACCTCTCGTACCACCATCACTACACACTGCTAGTCCAGTGGAAGACATGGACGTAGTTGATGAGGACTTCAACGAGGAGTACGTTGCGGATAGCAATGATAATGGTTCTTCGGAAGATGATGATGAAGAGGAGTTTTACCAGAAACGCCGGTCGAGGCATCAGTTCGGTATATTTTGCCTGCCTCTTACCCAATTCCCACCTTATCAGCTGTACCCAGTCACTACCATACATTGGATCTGGACGCGATGCACGAGAAAACTATCCGGTGACATATGCGATTCCCAAACTGAGGTAGACATAGGAGCAGACGAATGCTGATGAACATGCCCTAAGCTTTGCTCCCTGCTCGTGTGGAACTGCTCCGCCATGCGCTGCATCATGTGTTGTCGGTGGTATGAATTTGGAATGTCTCCTCAAACTGGATCTCCTCAACCGTCGATGCCTTGTGACGACTGTTGGATGCCCTGTGGTCATGCCATCCAAACGGGATAGTATCCCAATCGTCCCGACCTGTCTGTGATGTTGGAGAAAAGTTTAAGAAATGGATGAAAGTTTTGTCTAAAGAGCGTTGTAAACGAATTCTATATATAGGCCGCCTTCTCTCTTATTATCGTTTCGTGCTTTATCTTATTTATCGTGTAAATAAGATACGTACAATTTTATTTCGTTTACACTGTAAACGAGATAAGAGATAAGACGAATTTTTGTAAAAAAAAGTTACAAAATGTATATTTTAATAAATAAAATAATGTTTTTATTTATTAAAAAAATCGTTTAAATTAATGAATTTCTAATGAAAAAAATCGATATACGAGGATATAGGACTCTAGGTTCGGACCAATTCAAACTAGTATAACTAAAAATTTTATTATGTTATATAAAAGGAAAAGAATATGTAGATAATGAAAATACTAAATAATGTGAATAATGAATATATTGAATGTTCAATTCACTAAGTGTACGAATGGTTATCCTAATATTAAGATTTAGGTAAGTAATTTGGGTGTGTAGTGTATTTTTATTTTATTGAACCAATTTTAAAAGCCATTATTTATATTATTCATAAAAACCATTGTCTATTTAATAAAATCTGAAAATAAAATCTACAAATTGTATACACCAATTTAAATTTGACATTGATTTCAATTTAATATGTTTATTTAGGTTACTTTAGGATAAGTTTGGATTTATAAAATATTTAGGATCGGGATAATTAGTGAAATACAGTGTTTTATCCCTCGTTGATGAATTTTTATTTTATAAAAAAATACGAAATTATTTTTTAGTTAACTAATAATATTAGCTAATTTTAAAATTTAAAGCCAAAAATTTAGAATTTAGAATTTAAAATTTAAGATAAATTAAATAATTTAAAAAAAATTGACTTATGTTAATTGAAAAATATTGGTTATCTAACGATACTCATTTTATAAACGATTGAATTATAATAATTAATTTGAATAAATTTAGTGGTTAAGTTATTAGTCTACTAAAAATAAGTGTCTAAATTTAAATTTATTTTGTATATATAATAATTTATTGATTAATAATAGATGCTTAAATAAAATTTTACAAATTAATGATGCACCTATTGGAATAGAGAATATGTGCCAAGAAAAAGAAAACGATTGAGCTATTGATAAAGGGAAAATAGAGGATTAAAATGATCAACTCCTTCACACTGTCCCTATCCTTGTCGAGAAGCTCCGAACAAGATTCCTTAACTGTGATTGTGAATGGTAGTGCGGTGGCTTTCCATTCAATTTTATCTATTTAGTTCTTTCACTGTTTAAATTTTTTAATCATTTTAACCACCCTAATAAGGACTCGTAAGGAAGTGTTAGGACAAATATACATTAGGTAAATTCAAGAGTCAATATTCAATGACCCGCGCTTACTATAAATTGCAACTAACACCACTCCTCCAAAAACAAAGCTATCATGATAATGAGAACCAAACGGCTTGTTATTATTATTATTCTCTTTTTCTTTTGCTTTGCTCCTCTCTACTCTGCCTTCAGCTGGCCAGAGTCAGCATCACTTATTTTAAGTGTCAATCTTCCATTAACTGTGGACGTCAAGAGCCCTACCGTGAGGTATATGGCGATGTCTGCTATCATTGAGTATAACAGTTGGCAGCATAACGTGAAACTGAGGCTAGTAAGGATCCTTGGTTGCAGAGAATTAAGTTTCGCAAAAGAAACTGGATCATACTTGTTCGACCTCATGCTGCTGGCAAAAGATGAAGCTAATAAGACTAACAAGTACCATGCTTTGGTGATGCAGAAGCGCAACAAAAATCTACTTATTCATCAAAAGCTAATGAACTTTAAACTTATGCCGTCAGTCTTTAATTAATGTATTTCTTTATTTTCTACCCCGGAAGCTGGCTAATAGTTTGGAGCTATGAACCTATGACTTTTGACTAGCTACAATAGTAAGTTTTTTGTTTGTGTTTGATAGTTTGTATTTTATGCTTCAAACGAATGTCTTTTGGATATATATATATCTTTTTTGGTGTCTAGGCAACTAAAAATTTGGGAGACATGTATCTGATTAAAAACGACGTCGTTTCTGGAAGAAGAGGAGAAGAAAAAATTAAAAGATTTGTGTTCTCATTTTACACTTTTTTTTTATTTTATAACATTTTTCACAAATATAAGGTTAATTAATATCGTAAATATATCATATTCTAATTCGTAAAATGGGATGATTCATATATATCTTACGAATGATATTTTTTATTAATTGTATATAATTAAAATTATTATAACAAATTTTTGCACATAATATAAAAAAATTTGCGTATAACATATAAATTGATGGATATAACACAACATTTTTGTACATAATATAAAAATTTATTTGATAGTCCAATTTTTTTGTGTTGTACACTAAAAAAGCGTGCAGAAAAAGTGAAATGATAACAAAAAAGAAAGAAAAAAAAAATAGTGGTAGAAATATATATATATATATATATATATATATTATTAGTCAAACAATTTCAAAGATTACTTTTAAAATTTATTAACTCCTACTATTTTATAAAATTATTCATATATTAAAAGTAACTATTAAATTCAGTTGCTGTATATTTGTGTTTATATATAAATATATATATAGCTTAATTTATTTTTAATATATATTTTATTTTTTAATATATATTTTATATTAATAATTCATTTAATAACTAATTTATAAATGAAATACTACACTTAAAATATAATATTTTTTATATTTTTGGTATATAAAACTGGTAGTGAATAAGTTAATCAGAGTTTGATTAAGTGTGCATAAAATGTTGTATATATATAGGCTGATGAGTATACGTAATTGAACTAGAGTACATTCATTTTTGTAATTCACAATTTCAAGAATGATTGAATCCAAAATAATACGGAAAAACAAATAGCCTCAATCAGGGTATTTTTTCTACAAAAGCAACAAGTTACTTTGCAGTGCAACCACAGCGAAACGACATCATTTTTAGATTGAGAAATTTATTTGTTCAATTTTTTAAAGTATCTTTTAATTTATTAGAATGAAACTATGTCAGACTTTTTCGTTAAGTCTGATAGAAATATTTCGACGAAAAGATTTATCTGTCCAACTTTTATGAAGATAAAAAATTTAAAAATATTTTTAAATGATCAAAAATAAAAATATTTGTAAGACAAAAAGTTAGAGATATATTTATTCTTTTCTCTTAATTTTATATTAAGAGTTAAAATAAGGACGATGTGTTTCTAATTTCCACTGGACATCTTAACTTGAAGCAACGTTCTAAGAGAAAATAGTTCTCTCAGACATTATTCTATCAAAATAAAAAATTAAACAGACTATTTGTTTAGCTCGCGAATTAATCCATCAATATTTTATTTTCACTTTGGCCAAATTTTAGAGGGCAAATGTCTCTCGATTTAAGCAGGATAAATGAATTTACCAAACAGTTTAATCGTGATGGAGCTTGAAAAATTTGTTTGGAGGAGCACAAAAAATTGTAACATAAAAATTATATAAGCCAGCTTGTATAATAGTGTTTTGCTCTAATATTTATATTAAAATAAAATTATTTTTAAATTTATTACTAACAGTAAATAAATATTGTGTAGACAAATATTATAAATTATTTTAAAAATTTTAGAATTAAAATTGTAAAATAAATAATTATATAGATAAATTTTTTTTTACTATAACTAATTCTAATATTAAAATTGTCAAATTTAGTTGATAATGAGAATAATAAATAAAAATAAGAATGAGATTTTAATTTGTATAAATAAGTTAATAAAACTTTTAATTTATAAAAGTCCATTGAAATTCAAATCTAAGATGTCATTATAAAAAAATAATTTTACTACAATTAATTTTAACATTAAAATTGTAAAATTTTGTTAATAATAAAAACAATAAATGATACATGAATAAGCCAATAAAATCTTTAATTTGTAAAAACTCATTAAAATCAAATCTAAAATGTTAATGTTTAAAATTCAAAATAATTAAACAAATATAAAAAGTAGAAGTTGATCCCCCAAATCTAAAATAAAAATGTGAGACATAAATAAATTAAATTATATTTGTTCTTCTGTTATAATCTTATTAGTTCTTTTATAAAAAATTTGGGGCCATGACCCCATTGCTAAAGCTAAATTCTGCCCTAATTTAATCCATTTTAATGGTCTTAATCATTATCAACTTAATGACTAAATTAAATAGTATAATTATAAGATAAATATCATTTTTCACTCATAAAAGTCAACTTTCTATATCTCAACAAAAAAAAAGTAATATGATAATTAAATTTTATGAGTTATATTTTTTGTGTAACATTTTTACGTGTCTTTAAATTTTCATTCTATATTCATAAAAGAATCATACATTTTAAACACTTATTAACTTAAGCATTAAAATATCTTTTGCAAATACACCCATCTAAACTTAATTGAACTCCAATCACAATTATTGAAAAAGTTTTAATAAAAAACTCTCTAATCGAATTATAACTCAAAGTTACTGATTCGCTCCAGTAACCTGATTTATGAGAAATGATTCGTCTGAACACTGAGTAGGCCGAGTTTAAGCGCTTCCGAGCAAGTCGTCAACCGAGAGGAAGAGCTTTACGTCGGCCAAGGTTAAACACCGCGGCGGAAATACCTGCAAAAGATACTCCGACGCTCAAGTTAGTAATAATCTCAGAAGAGAGAGAGAGAGAGTAATTAAGTGAAAGTGAATAAGTGAATATGAAAATTGGTAGTGGAACCTGGTCTTAGCCGAGAGTATTAGTTCGACTTTATAGGGATTATTTTACCGTTTTCATGTGGATAAGTCCTAGTTTATAGGTTGGTTATGATATTCTGTTTTTATGTGATTCAGTTTGTTGAGCACGTGTCTTATTTTTTGGATGAGTGAGGCCGAGGTCGTATGCTCACATTCCGAGCTTATCGGGCTTCTGACGTGGCGCCGACCTTACGTGCTTACTTACCGAGTATATCGGGCGATTGGTACGGGACCGAGTTTATTGGCTCACGTGCCGAGCTTTTTGTGCAACCGAGGATAAGGGTTACGTATCATAGCCCCCAAGCTTCCCTTGGTGTGGGCAGGACTAAGGCGAGCTTTCGGACAAAGAGGACCGTAATCCTCGGTTGCCGAATTTGTTTGTCGCTTATGGCCTTTGTAGCCCCCAAGCTCGGCTTGGTTCTGCTTCAGAATGTAAAACGTTTCTGGCTTCCTCGTGTTACGCGCCATTGTGACACGATTAATGTGAAACTGCTCCGTTTTTCTAGGCACCCCTGTCCATTGGTTTTTGTAGTGGGTTTAATGCTTCTCGTTTCTAACAACATTGACTTAAATGCTCTGGGTTTGTAACCGTTTTGTGCCTTGAGTCATTCGTAGTTTTCGTTGCTTTGTTTCCTCATACCTCTCTGTCTCGAGAAAGGAAAAAAGTTTGTGTTTTCTGCTTGACTGGGAATGAGTAAAAAAGATCAGTGTTAACTACTCCTCTATTTTCCTTTCTCTTTGCTCTTCTCTCTTTCTTGCTTTGTTTCTTGTGATGGAGGACTGTAATGTGGGTGATCTGTACGGTTGGGTGGATCCTAGAGTGAAGAGGTATGTTTCCCAGTTTGATGATGAAGAGTCAGTGAGGCTGTTGGGCTCGGATTCTTGGGTCAGGGTGGGTAGTGGTATTAAAATAGAGTTATTACCTTGTGAAAGAGATGATCGAGTATGCCACCGACGTGACGATTGGTCTTTCTTTTTTATGTACAGTTGTTTATTTACTGAGTTGGGTGTGAGGCTTCCCTTTACCGATTTTGAGTGTGGGGTGTTGTATTGGTTGAACTGTGCTCCAACCCAGCTTCACCCTAATTCATGGGGTTTTGTTCGTGCATTCGAGGTCTTGATGGAACTGTTGGAGTGTCCGCCGTCTTTGAGGCTGTTTTTCTCTTTATTCCAGGCAAAGGGGGTGAATAGGGGGTTGTGGGTTAATCTTAGCAGTTATCCTCGCCGTGCTGTGTTTGGCCTGTATAAGTCCTCGTTTAAGGATTTTAAATCCATGTTTGTTAAGGTTAGGAGTATTCCTGAAGACTTCCCGTTTTATTTAAATGAGCATTTAGTTGAGAGGTTTCCGTTGTTTTGGTGTTCCGAGCCGTATCAAGCTTTGGACGTAGATGATAGGCTGCGTGATGATGATATTGTGATGAATTTTCTGTTTAAATCCTTGGGTCCGAAATGTTTGTTATCTGTTGCCGAGATGTTGAAATGGGATACTGATAGGCATGCTGTGTATGATCACATAGGTAATTTGTTTTATTGCATTTGTTCTGTGTTGATGTTTTGATATGTTGTTCCTTATCTTGGTTGTTTTCTGATTTGCAGGTGAGAAAGCTCCTGCCATTACCACAGCAGGTTTGAAGCTCTTCTTTAATCAGCGCAAGAAAGGAGAGAAGGAGGTTTCATCTAATGTTGGGAAAGGTCCTGCTGTTTTGATTCATCATGGCCTGGGGCAAAAGCAAAAGAGGAAGAGAGGGCAAGGTCAAGGTAGCCTTGCCGAGGTCTTAGAAGGTAAGGGGGAGTCGTCTATGATTCTGCAGAAGGTTGAGTCTGCTTATGAGTCACAGAAAAGACTTCATGGGTATGATGAGAACATGCACGCTAGATCTCTGTGGGCGAAGTTGTATCCTTTTGGGACCATGGCTGATGAGCTTTGTTGTTTTCCGGATGACATGAAAATGATTGACGAGGTTGGCCGAGCTGGTGTTAGCCGATTTCTTCAGGTATAGATTATTTTGTTGTGTTTTGTGAATTCTTGTTGATGCCCCATATTTACTTGTCTTCATTTTCGTAGGTGATTGGCGCCCGGATTGTTGCCATTGGCCGAACTCAGGAGCTCGCCCTGGATTGGGAGCAAAATGAGGCTTCTCGTGTAGAAGAGCTGTCTGGGATTATCCAGAAGAAAGACCAAAAGATAGCCGAGCTTTCTGCCTCCATGGAGAAGAAGGAGTTGGAGTTGGCTGATGAGAGGAATCTCCAGAAAACTTCGTCTGAAAAGTTGAAGATCTTGGAATCCGAGAATGATCAGTTCTCTGCTCGGATCAAAGAATTAGAGGGTGGAATCTATGAAGCTTTTGCTCAAGGTTTTGAGCGTGCTGTTTCCCAGGTCAAGGTGCTATATCCGGAAGCTGATTCTTCAAAGCTTGATGTTATGAAGGTGGTTGTGAATGGTGAACTCATAGAAGATGAGGCTGTTGCTGGAAGTGAGAGTGAGGGGTCAAGCATTGGTGATAAAGCAGATTAGGTTTATAGTTTATGCTTCATTTTGTATATGGTGTAATAGGTTTGTGAATTGTTTTGGCTTTGTTGAAGGATTTCAAGTACTATCCTTGGTAGTAGTATTTTGGTTTCCTGAGTGCGCAGCTCGGCCTTACAATGACTGTTTTTTTTATAATATAATGTTTTTCGCAAGTTATGATATGTTGTATTGTGATAATACTTGTATGTGTTGACGATGACCGCAGTCATTTCTTGTATGGTGTATTGTTGATAAGGAGAGCTGTGGCTCTGATATATAAGGGTTATGGTAAAGTGATCCCTTAGGACTTACTTAGATAACTTGACGTTTGTTGTTTTTCTTCCTGAGTATTATGCTCGGTATGCGCATTTTGAATTCCGAGTATGAAGCTCGGAGTGTTTGTTTATTGCTTTTGAAAAAACCTTGACTTGGTTTTATGGTGGAGGTTTTTCCGAGGTATATACTCGGCTCGTGATGTTAGGGTTCCGAGGATAATGCTCGGATAATTTGGAGTGTTTATTTAACTGAAATGTATGCTAACTGTCAGGATGAGGACTGTTTTGATTGCACAGTAAGCTGTATGGGTACAATGATTTGTGGCGTCCGGCCTCGTTAAAACCCTCTCCGAGTAAAACCCATGTCTTTTTGGGAGAAAACCTTCGGGAGGAAAAAGAGTACCATCATTCGCGAATTTACAAATTATGTTATGATTGATATCCCCTTAGGGGGGAGACATTCCATGTTCCTAGAAGTTGATCTCCTTTAAGGGTTTCTAGCTTGTAAGCCCCCTTTCCGAGATTTTGAAGAACTCGGAAGGGTCCTTCCCAATTTGCTGCTAATTTGCTATGTGCTGGAGGTTTCCGAGCTTCTTCTGTTCGTCTGAGCACGAGGTTTCCTTTGTTGAAATACCTGTGAAATACTCTTTTGTTGTGTCTTCGCTCTGGGTATTGTTTTCTGGCTCACTGCTTTATTGCGAAAATGTCTCTTTCTTCTTCTACAAGGTCCAACTCGGCTGTCCGAGCTTGTAGATTATTCGATTGATCATAGAGCTCGGTCTTCGCCTTCTAATGCTTCTCCAATGTATGTGCATTTTTTGTCATCTGCTGTTAGTGTTATTTGTTGAAGGTTGTCTATTGGCCGAGGTCTTTCGCCGAGGTCTT
This sequence comes from Arachis hypogaea, assembly GCF_003086295.3. NCBI lineage: Eukaryota > Viridiplantae > Streptophyta > Magnoliopsida > Fabales > Fabaceae > Arachis > Arachis hypogaea. The sequence continues at coordinate 6,154,615 of NC_092039.1, read as the reverse complement.
CCCTTAGGTCGAGGTCGGCTAGTGTCGCTGTGTCTGCAGAAGTGTGAATTGCTTGGACCTGGGGCCGAGCTTCTTGTTTTGTTTGGATTACTTTTAGACTAGCATTGTAGCACTGCCGAGCTTCTTGATGGTCGGCGTATACTGTAGCTATTTTGTTTTCCTGCACTGGGAACTTAACACATAGATGTAATGTAGACACCACTGCTCTGAATATATCCAGGGCGGGTCTTCCAATTATAATATTGTAAGGGCTATAACAGTTTACTATTAGGTATCGAATATCAATTGATTTTGACATAGGGATATCTCCCATTGTGGTCTTTAGCCATATGTGTCCCATGATGGGGACTCTCTCCCCGGAGAACCCAATTAGCTCTCCAGAGGAGGGCTGTATCAATTTTTCTGATAATTTCATCTTTATAAAGGTAGAATAAAATAAAACGTCAGCACTACTACTTGGGTCTAGCAATGTTTTTCTTACCAATAGTTCTCCGACTTGGATGGAAATTACCACGGGGTCGTCGAGGTTAGGGCTTGTCGATCTGAAGTCTGCTTGGTTAAAGGATATTGTGACGTCTGGGCCTTTGTCCTTCTTTGGCTGTATGGTTCCTTCGATTGCTAGCATCGCCCTGTAGCTTCGCTTTCTGGCCGAGCTTGTTTCACCTCCGCCCGCGAATCCTCCTGATATGTGGCTAATGATTCCCCTTGGTGGATCGGGAGTCGTCCTCTCTTTTTTGTTATCATTGGCTGTTGCTTGCTTGTGCTCTATCTTGTCCGAGTTTCCTCCTTTGCCTCTCCGGTTCTCGATATATTTGTCCAAGAGCCCTTGGCGTGCCAGCCTTTCCAGGAGGTCCTTCGCAACTATGCAGTCGTCCGTGGTGTGACCGAACTTCCGATGGAAAGCACAATGCTTTGTCCTATCTACAAACCTTTGATCCTGGTAATTTCCTGCTCGAACTGGTGGCCTTATGATTTTGGCGTTGAGGATTTCTCTGATGATGTTTTCTCTTCTGGTATTGAATCTGGTGTACGTATTGTATTTTGATGCGGGGTTGGAAGGCTTCTTAATGTCTCTGCTACCTGGGGATCTGAAAGTTCTTTCTTCATCTCTCCGATGAGGTTGTTTGTCCAATTTCTGGGCTTCTCGGAGTTCTTCGATCTCCATTTGACCTGCCGCCCTTTCTCGGAATTCCTCTAGCATCTTTGGCTTTGTTATGGCAATGGTCTCCCGGAATTTGCCGGGCCTAAGGCCGGCCTTGAGGGCGTGCAGGTGAACGGCCGGGTCTAAATCCTGGATCTCCATAGTTGCATCAGCGAATCTGGTCATGTAGTCCTTCAGGCTCTCGTGCTGACCTTGCTTAATGGTGCCGAGGTAGTCCGATCCATGTACGTAGATTCTTGATGCGGCAAAGTAATCAATGAACGATCTGGCGAGATATTCAAAGGAGGAAATTGAACCTTCAGGGAGTTTAGAAAACCAGAGTAATGCAGCACCGTCGAGGTAGGTGGGGAATGCTCGGCAGAGAACGGGCTCATTCTTAGGGCCGTTGAAAAACATCATTGACTGGAACTTCTTTACGTGGGCTCGGGGGTCGCCGAACCCCTTGTACGACTCTAGTGCGGTGGGCAGAGTAAAATTTTTTGGCATCTGGTAATTTGTGATCTCTTCGGAAAAGGGGTTGTCGAGGGTGAGCTTCTTTTTTGGCGGGACGATGTTTAGAGGGTCTGCAGCACCTTGAGCCGAGCTTTTGGAGCTTTCTCTATTGTTCTGTGTAGACAGCTCAGCTATTCTTCGTACTTGCGCCTGAAGCTCGGCGATTCGAGCCAGGAGGTCATCCTGTGAGAGTTGTGGGCTTTCCTTGTCAGCCATGTTCGAGGATCGGGAATCCTGCAAAATAGAGTAGAAGACTAAACAAAGGAAAGAGTGGGGTTAGATGTACTCCGGCCCCACGGTGGGCGCCAAATGATTCGACTGAACACTGAGTAGGCCGAGCTTAAGCGCTTCCGAGCAAGTCGTCAACCGAGAGGAAGAGCTTTACGTCGGCCAAGGTTAAACACCGCGGCGGGAATACCTGCAAAAGATACTCCGATGCTCAAGTTAGTAATAATCTCAGAAGAGAGAGAGAGAGTAATTAAGTGAGAGTGAATAAGTGAATATGAAAACTGGTAGTGGAACCTGGTCTTAGCCGAGAGTATTAGTTCAACTTTATAGGGATTATTTTACCGTTTTCATGTGGATAAGTCATAGTTTGTAGGTTGGTTATGATATTCTGTTTTTATGTGATTCAGTTTGTTGAGCACGTGTCTTATTTTTCGGATGAGTGAGGCCGAGGTCGTATGCTCACATTCCAAGCTTATCGGGCTTCTAACGTGGCGCCGACCTTACGTGCTTACTTACCGAGTATATCGGGCGATTGGTACGGGACCAAGTTTATTGGCTCACATGCCGAACTTTTTGTGCAACCGAGGATAAGGGTTACGTATCAAGAAAAAATTCGAAAAACAAATCACGTCTTCATCGAGTTATGGATTAGTGAAATGTTTTAACACATGAATATCACTATTATATAGAGTAAAATGCTAAATTGATTCTTTATGTTTAGACTTAATTCTGTTTTGATCCTTAAAGTTTAAAGTGTTTTATTTAAATTCAAAAAAGTTTTATTTAGTTTCAATATAGTCCTACCATGAAATTAATGTTAAATAATTAACGAAACTCAGTTTTCAGAAAACTTATATAACCAAGCTCTTTGGTTATTAAGGGTAGAGATAAAAACAAGCTAAGTCAAATCAGGCTTTACTCTTAATAGGCCTGGCCTGTCATGTAGTTAATTGGCCTGAGTTTGGCCTGTAACTTGCTATTAGACTCTTTATAAAGTATTAGGCTAACCTAGTATTCAATCTGACCTGGCCTGAAGCCTGTTAAAAGGTTTGATATTTTTTATAAAAATAAAAATATTATTTAAAAAATTATTTTTAATAATAAAAATATTTATATATAATATGTCATATTTAATATTTATAAAAATTTTTAACCTTTTAAAGTATTTAAAATATATAAAAATATTTATAATAAAATATAATAAATTTAAAATATCTCATCATTTCATTAATAATAAAAAATTATTTATATATTTAATGATGTTTTAACAAGTCTAGGTAGCCAATAAGACTAATTAGTAAGTCTAAACCTGGTCTATTAACATATTAAGGTTTTTAAAAGAGTATAAACATGTGCCTCTTTTATAACAGGTCAGGTTAAATACAGGCCAGGTTGCTGGTCCCTGACAGGCCGCCTGTCCCTTTTTCACCCTAGTTAAAGGGAGTTTCTCGTGGTAATGGTGACGATGGCCTTGTCCTCGTTGCCACCGGCGAACTTCCTTACAAAAAGCGATTGAGTTTTTGAAAATGTTCTCCATGTGGTTGAACCAAGGCCAGTGGTCCGCAGTGATGCATCCGCTGCTGATCTTGTACCTCTTTTTTAGAGAAGGACATTAAAGTTTAATGGAATGGTGAAATTAATTATTTAATATTGACTTTAAGGTAGAACGACATTAAAGTTAAATAAAACTTTTTTGGATTTAAATAGGACACTTTAAATATTGAAAACCAAAACAAGATTAGATCCAAACGTAGAGGAGTAATTTAATACTTTACTCCTATTATATATTTATATTTCATGAAACTCTAAAATAATTTAAGAATTTATATCTTTATAATTTTATTCAAGATTTTGAAAACATACCTAATATACAAATTAAATGGCAGTTCATAATTATGCATTAGGTAAATTCAAGAGCTAGCCCCATTTTTTTAAAATAACATTTGTGGACATTAAGTGATTATTGTGGTTTCTTTACATAACTATGACTCTTAAGAAAGTTGTAGCACAAAATACACATTAGGTAAATTCAAGAGCCAAACCCTACCTTACTATAAATTGCAACTATCACACACCACCAGGCCACTGCTAAAAATAAAAACATCACAAAACAAAGCTTCCATGATGACGAGAACTAATTGCCTTATTGTCATGCTCTTTCTCTTTTGCTTTGCTCCACTCTACTCCTCCGTCTTCGCCGACACAGCCACCACCCGGCGAGGGTCAGCATCGCTTATGAGTCCATTGATTCCTGTGAATTTGGATGTGAACGAGCCAGAGGTGATTGAGATAGCGAATTTTGCAGTGAGCGAGCATAACAAGAGATCTAATCCGATGCTGAAACTATCACAGATCCTTAGTTGTACAAAATTATATCTCACAATTGGAGCCTCCTACTCCCTTCAGCTGCTGGCACATGATGGCTTCGAGACTCTCAACTACTCCGCTCGAGTATTTCATCAAACCTCCATCTTTAATTCCTCCTATCAACTCCGAAGCTTTGAACTTGTTCCTCCCCCTCTTCAGTAATAAACGCATCTCTCTGGATGCATCATTTTTTTTTTAATTTTAATTTATCAAGACTTGAAGAGTTTCATGAATGTTACGTTATTGTTAACTAACTTGCTGTTTCAGACTTATTACTCATATGTAGGTAACTTTAATATTAATATTACGCTGAAAACTCAGGTGAAGTTGACTTCACGTAAAGTTGATATTTGAGAGGTGTTACATGAAAATTTAGTCAAATCAATCAAATCATCTAACAGCTCTCAAGTATCAACTTCACGTGAAATCGATTGTACCTGAATTTTCACCTAATATTATATTACAAAATTGAAAAAGTATAATTTTTTCATTTATCACATATATGTTTTTCTTGTGTCAATAATGAATGAAGTTCACTTAATGGAATACATGAGACTAGTTCTTCTGTTTTTTAATTAATTATAAAATGTTAAAAAAATGTAAAAATAAAAATAAAAATAAATATAAACCAAAATACACCCCTATTCTCTCTTTCCATTTTGCAATCCCTCCCTTTCCATGGCTTTTCTTTCCAGTCGGACCGTTTGCCTGTTTTTCCCTCCTCGAAGAGCCTAACAAGAATCCAAAACCATCATTGTGAATGGATGTGTGGTGAATTTTTTCTTAAGTTTTATCAATTTAATTCTTTAATTGTTTAAATATTTTTAGTAATATTATGTACTACATCGTCAGCAAATATTTATGAAGCACAAACACTTTTTTATTTATCATGTTCATATATTGGATATATTTTGAATACAACACTGATGACACGCGTGTTTTTTATGTCTAACTGTATCTCAATAAAAAATTTTTTTCGGACACACTTGAACATACTTAAATACCATGACGTGTCAGTATGTTTAACCTTATGTATTCTTAATATATATTTTTAAAATGCTTTTAAAATACTATATATTATTAATTATTAAAATAAAAAATATTTTAAATATTTTATATAATTAAAAATAGATATTAAAAATAATTATAAAATTAATTTATATTTTAATATTAATAAAATACCAAACTATCATTATAATTTATTTAAAAAATACTTTTATTTTACATTAAAAAATACTTTTATTTTACATATATGACGTGTCTTATAAGAATTTTAAATTCGTATATTTGCGTATCCCATATCCGTATTTGTATCGATGTCCGTACATCATAGGTGAATATTATCATTTTGGATTGATATTTGACCAACAATAATTTGTACCTATATTTACAAAGAATCATACACACAAAAAAGGAAAAAGTTTGGTAACCAAAATTTGCCAAAATTTTTCATAATGTACTTCATTTACATCACTTAATAACTATTTTATTTTTTATCCCACTCTCTTATCATTTCACTTATCATATTCTTATCAATTTCATTTATTAATGATATTAATTATAATATCATATTCTTTATTATTAGACATTCTTGTAACTAATACTTAATATTTTTTTATAATTTAATTTTTATATTTAAGAATATAATAAAGACTAATAATAATAAATAACCGCAATGATAATATCAATTACATTCAATAATAGTAATTAATTCTTGCTGTGCTTCTTGGCTTAATGGACATATGATAATATCAATTACATTCAATAATTATAATTGATTCTTATTGTAAACGCTTTCGTTCTTTATTATTATTATCATTACCATTCTTTATTATTAATTATTTCCTATTCCCTTTTATCATGACTTAATAGAGATATGAAACATGAAAACTACTCTCTAATATATACCTTCCGTTAATTCAATTATGTTAATTCAAAAATCACAAGAATAATACCATTGCAAGCACATAGTATATAAGCCAAAAATTTTTATAAGAAGTCATCTTTATCATTACAAATAGTATGACATTTGAATTCGACCTTAATACGGTACCTATAGTAGAAGGTGCTGAAGAATTTGAATAACAGACAGACTCACTCGACGATATTGTTGTCAGTCAATAAATTTTTAAGAATATAAAAAATCACACTAGCTTTGATGAGGTATGGTAATAAACTGATTTAATTTTTTTTTGTGTTTTTATGTGCATTTATAATTAAATTGTACTAACTAAGTTCATACACATAACATTCATACGTTCATATACATAACATCCATAATTACATATAACTAACATCTAAAAATTAAATTCATGTTTATTAGATATTACCTTTATACACATATTATTTTTTAGTTATTGCATAAGTAACTATAAAATTAACACAGACGCATGTTTTAAAATTTTATCATAATTGAATTTAAAAAAATGTCAAATTCTTAAATTAATTTTTTCAATTGATAAAGGAAGGAGTTTGGTAACCAAAATTTTTCAGCCATAATTAACCAAAACTTTTTATAATGTACTTCATTTAATTCGTACATGTATTTATTATAGTTTTACATACATTAAATAACACAATTTGTATCTATATTTATCAAAATTTGTACACAAAAATTAATAAAATTTATTTATTAAAAATAATTTAAATACTGCCCACTGATCAAAATTACTAAATACTGTTGGCATCCAACATTTTCTGAAAATTTTTAATAATTTTAACCGCTCGATTTATGACTCTAAAGGAAGTATTAGGGCAAATATACATTAGTTAAATTCAAGAGCCAATAATGGGCGCTTAATATAAATTGCAACCACCAGATGGACAAAAATAAATCTATAATGATGATGGGAACCAATTGGCTTGTTATTATTATGCTCTTTTTCTTTGGCTTTGCTCCTGTCTGCTCCGCCGCCTTGAGCTGGCAAGAGTCAGCATCGCTTATAGGTAAAAGTCTTTATTCAAACTTGGACGTTAATAGCCAGAAGGTGATGCAGATGGCGGGTTTGGCCATTGATCAGCATAACAATAGGGTTAACGGGAACCTGAAGCTAGTACAGGTCCTTAGTTGCAAAGATGTATTTCACACAAGAACATTAGGGTCATCGGTGTTCGACCTCGTGATGCTGGTAAAAGATAAACATAATAAGACTAACAAGTACCTTGTTCGCGTGTATCAGAAGAGGAGCCGCGACAAACAACTCATTCATCAAACGATAGTAAAATTTGAACTTATAGAACGTTTTTAATGAATTAGGCCTTAAACCAATGTCTATTGAAGATATCTGATTGAAAAATGTTGTTGTAATGATATTACATTGACTTTTGATCAATATTAATTTTAATTAATGTACTACATATTATATTATAACATAAAAAATTATTCAAAAAATAAAATGTGTTATATTTTTTATATTTATATTTTTTAAATAAAAAATAGATGTTGCATGAAAAAAGAAAAAGAAAAAATGAATCACACTTATTTTATATACATACTGTATATATTATCTACTTTTAGGATATATTATGTTAGGTCATACTAGGTGTATATTATAAAATCAGTAACTAAAATTAATGACTAAGACCGTATTTAATTAGGATTTTTTAGACACGAAGACACAAATACTCATACACAAGTGACAAGTAAATATATAGACACAGGTATAGACAAATTTTTTAATTTTAATTTATAAAGACTTGAAGAGTTTCATGAATGTTACGTTATTGTTAACTAACTTGCTGTTTCAGGCTTATTACTCATATGTGCGTAACTTTGACAGATTAATAATTGGACAAACATAATATTAATTAATATTATATTACAAAATTGAAAAGTATAATTTTTTTTGTCAATCTCACAAAGTAACCAACAGAGGTCTATATAACTAATAATAAATAAATAAACATTTTAAATTATATTTTATATTAATTAATTGTCATTAATTAATAATTATTTAAATTTTTTTAAAATACAAAATTAATAATTATTAACTACAATTATTTTAAGTTGGCTGATTAAAAATTATTTACTTATATTTTTTTTTCGTTTATCACGTGTATGTTTTTCTTGTGTCAGTAATGAAGTTCCCTTAATGAAATACAATAGACTAGATCCGAGAGTTATGGCGCTGTAATATATAGTATGTCTTTGTTTACGTCTGAGTTTTTGTCTGGTGTTAATGATATTTTTTCATCCATGTTATATTTATACAAAAAAATCACTAAATTAATTATTTGTATAAAATAATATTAAATTATAAAATATATATTAAAAATAATTAAATAATATATATTTATATACAAATAGATAGTATTAATTTACTGGCTAATTTAACTATATAGGACTTAGAAAACAAAAATGATAACGGAATTTCAGTTAGGAATATAAAGTATAGCATATTTCTCTAAGCCATTAATGAATTACATAATCACTTAAAAAATTTATTATGTGACTTTTTGTTGTAGGGTAGAACCAATCCCAACCCTACCCTACCCTCTCTAACCCTACCCTTTGCCAACCCTAATTTCATCCCTCTAGGCTCTAGCATCAGCAAGCAAGTGAATCACCAAGTTTGGCGGAGGGTGCGAGAATTCCATCACACCAGCGTTGCTATCATGGCCAAGCTTGGCTAATGCATCTGCACTATGGTTTGCCTCCTTAAATATGTGTCTAATCCAGACTTCTTTCAACTTCACCAACTGCTCCTTAGTTGCTCCAATCAAAGAGGAACCCACATGCTACTCTGTGTTGATGTTGCAGATCATCCCCATCACGCAATAACTAGGTTGGTTCCTCCCTTTTCCACTACAAGCTTGGTTCCTATATAAAACCCCCAAAGTTCCGTCATGGTAATCGAACAAGTACCAATATTCATGCAGAAATCAGCAACAAAGGTTCCATTTGCATCATGAATAACATGAATAATATCCCTGTTTACCATGCTAACCCATACTGTTCGGGCATAAAGACAATTCCACAGAATATGGAGCAAAGTCTCTTCTTTCTCATGACATTTGATGCACACTACAAGAAAAAGCGTATTTATCGACGGCAAAAATCGACGGCTATTTCTGTCGTCGATAATTTTCGACGGCCTGCTGTCGATATTACTAAAAAAAATAACTGAAAATAAAAATATTAAAATCGATGGCCTGGTCGTCGATATTTTTATAATGCATTAATTTATTTCTCTATTATCGTCATAGGATAGACGAACCAGAAGTCGAAAATAAAATCGACGAATGTGGCGTCTATTTTATTATTTTAAATATCAACAACATTGCTGTCGATAAATTTGAACGGTCTAGATTACTTTCTAAAATGGGATGAACGGTCTAAATTTAATCTATATAATAGACGCCATATGTGTTGTTTTTTTTATATTAAAATCGACGAATATGACGTCTATTTTATTATTTTAAATATCGACAACATTGCCGTCGATAAATTTGAACGATCTAGATTACTTTCTAAAATGGAATGAACGGTCTAAATTTAATCTATATAATAGACGCTGTTTTTTATATTAAAATCGACGAATATGTCGTCTATTTTATTATTTAAAATATCGACACCTTTGCCGTCGATAAATTTGAATAAAACCGACAAATAGGCCGTCGATTTTTATCACTAAAAACACATTTTCTCAACTCGTGCTTCCAAAGTTCAGAAACGCATTCTTCCCTAAATTCAAGCTAGGTATTCTAGGTATCCTTTGATTGAATTCGTTTTCTCTTCAACACCGCCTCCGTCCGACACCACCACCGGCGACCACCATCGCCTACCCTCTCTCTCTTCCTTCTTCTCTTTCTTCCTCATTTCTCCATTTCTTCGTTCCTGCGTGCGACACCCCTGTTCATGGAGTCACCCTCTGTCCGTGTCTTCAAGCACCGACAAGCAACCACCAGCGGTGGCGACCTTCTGTGCCACCGCGACATCACCACCACCCCCACCGCCTCTCCGTTCTTCTTCCTCCTTTCATCAATGCAGGTTCCCTTCTCCTGTTCCCTGTTTTTCTTTTCTTTATTTTTACTGCTTTTTAATTCTGTTTTTAGAAATTTTGGTTAGACTTAGGTTTGTTAAAATTTGTGTTTTTGGACTGAAATTGTTGTTGATTGTATCTTTCTGAAATTACTGGGTTGAATGTTGCTTAGATTAAACTGAAATTTATTGTTTTGAACTCTGCATACCACATGTTCGAAAAAATACTTGAATGGAATTTTTGTATGTAAGGCTTTATTATTATGATTATTATTAGGTTTATTTTTTCAATTTTATAACATTTTGATAGAGTAAAATAGTAAATAGTGAATTGTATCTAGCTAGGGAAGAATCTAATAACACATCATTTGGGTAATGAGCTCGATGGGGTTCAATGGTTGGTACCACACTTTGGTAAAAGCTAAGGCACATTTTGTGTGGTCCGCTAGTTTTAGTTTGTACTTGAGACACACACACTTTCTTCCAGTTCTATCTTATTACAAATAAATATTGCTAACTTATTTGTTGATCATTAAAACTTTTCAAATGAAATGTCATGACTCGAGTTTTGATTTTATTTAATCTATTTACCTTGATCAATTATATTTTCTGGTACTATTACTATACTGTTTAGTTTTAGATTATGGTGCTTATGGTATTAGATCAACTTACTAGCTATATTTCAATGTCTCTAAATTGCATGCATTAATTTATGATTAACAGATAAGATCCATAACAGTGGTCATTAGTGGGCTGTTCTCTAGAATTAATAGATAAGATCCATAACCGTTTCATGAGTTTTGCTTAGGCCTTGCCCAATAAAAAAGGGATCACATGCTAATTACCAGTTTGGCTTTTATTTTTATTTTTAGTATTAGTATTCTTTATTTAGATTATGTGAAAATGTTCCTTTTAACAATTTACATAATCCGTGTTATTAATCCCTTGTGATTCCAAAAAAGAAATAGTGGGTACTGCTAGTTCGTGAACAGCCAACTATCGTACTGTAAAAATTGGATAGGTCCTATCTATGGTTATTGGAGCCTCCTAAAAAGATCTACTAAATTCATCAAGTTGGATTTTTGTAAAAAACAAAAAGGATTCGGTCTAATTAATTACTTGGCTTCGTGGCAGGATGCTTACTTTTTTTATATTTGAAAAATATGTCCGAAGTTATCTCCGAAGTGAATGGTGGTTGATAGAAAAACCCTTAATTATAATTGCCTTTGGTTAATAAAATCCAAAGGATTTATCGATCCCAAGAAGTGCATATACATAATAGACATATTGAGATTATCGTGTTCACATACATAAAAATTATATAGAAACAAGAAAAATCTTGGATTACTTTTTGAAAAAGTCAAAATAAGTTTTTTTTGAGTAATAAGACTATTCCAATTACAATACTCATAAAGAAACAATCTTAATAAATGAAAAAGGGGTGTTTCCAGGAACATTTAGAACTTCTCAGTTCTGAGCAGAATAGCCGTTTTCAAGTAGTGTTCGATCGATTACGTATTAATCAATATTCGATTGATTGGTCTTAGAACTAGATAGATCTCGTCAACAGAACTTCCTATACCCACTTATTTTTCGGGAGTATATTTATGGACTCGCCTCTGGTCATGATTTTAATAGAAATCGATATATTTTGTCGGAAAATGTGGATTATGATAAGAAATCTAGCTTACTAATTGTAAAACGGTTAATTACTCGAATATATATATATTTATTTAAATCGCTGGTACAGAGTCAAAGGGGGATTCGATTCTGCACTAAAACTATTATATTAACACGAAACAATTCAATAAATTCTATTAGAACATCAAACCCTTTTAAGATATTTGTTTTATTTGTTCATTTGTGTCTGCAACTATAGACTTATAGCATATCTGAATTCTGAAACAAGAGAATATGTCAGATTTTTCATTCAAATTAAGCACATATACGTGTAAAGTGTAACATTGACTTGTGGTGAAAGTTCAATTCATTAGCAATTAAAATAAAAAGTCATTAGCATATGAATCTTTCTTTTTTCTGGTAACTGTAGCATAAAAAGGCAATAATTGAATGCTAATGCCTAAATTTCAAAGTCTTTCAAAGTATGCCTTTTAGACATGAATGATGATGATGATGAGTGTATATCTAAGCTTCCACTTGGCTTTTGAGACTTCCACTCATTAATATGAAAGAAAATAAAGCTTTGTTTTCGTTCAAAACTCTGTTTCTTCCTATAAATGACCTATGCATTTTGTTCTGTTTTCCTTTTGAAATCTGGCACAAATCTATTGGCTCTCTGGATTCCATTCTTATTTTTATTAATAACAGTCTCAAGACAAAAATATAAAAATATTAAAATAATTATTTTTCTATTGTTTCAATACCTTATAATTTATATAGTATTTTAACGTGACTTCCATTTCTTCTCAAACATTTAGAGTTATATCTATAGATTGCAATGATTCCCTGTTCCTAACTTTATATTTTGATTTTCTAACAATAACATATACATTTGAAGCAGCTTTCTTAAAAGATTCCCTCTCTCTCTGGTGTTACAAAGTTAGGGTTTCTTATGACCAGGTACACTACCCTTTTCATTTCTTCAATTACTACTTGCTGTAATTTCAGCTCAGGTATTAGCAATTGCCAATTTCTGCTTATTCTTCATGTGTTGATTGCTTGCTTGATTTCTTGTTAGCTAGTTTTAAGTTTGTTGGAATTTGAAATTCGGTTACTGATTAAGCATTTTATTACTAGCTGATTCTGTTTTCTGGTTTAGCTTCTTGGAGCTTAGTTAGTTTTCTGATATACTCTTTTGCAATATTTGATATTTCTATGCAGCATTTCACAGTGGGAATTGTAGTGGTGTGGGTGAATAGAATCTTTTGATCAAAGAAACAATAGTGGAGTATTTGGTTCTTCAGCATATACACTATCACAAAGTATTGGTAGAGTTTAAGACTCTCAGAAAAGCTATTCAGCATATACAACTTCAAGTAGTTGACCTCCAGGTTCCTAACGTAAATAATGAGGAGGACGATGAATATTTTGAATATTTTGTATTATTAGTAGATTGTAATTTAAACGAATATAAGTCTAAGTTTAGTTATTTATCTTATCTTGAGTCTTTTTGATAAGTTTGTAAACTCATTATCTAATATTTAGTATAAATTTTATTTTTATATTTAAAAGTTTATTTGTCTTGTTATCTAATATTCTGTTTAAATTTTATTTTTATATTTAAAAGTTTATTTGTATTAACGGTTTACTATTTTTCAAATAGAAAAAAAAATTAAAACATATAACTATTAAAATCGACGGCAAAGTTGTCGCTTTTAAAAGTTAAAATAGACAAATCTAAACAATTAAATCGACGGCAAAAGTGTCGATTTTATTCAAGCATATATCGACGGCTTTGGCGTCAATTTTATTAAATAGATTATAGACAAAAGTGTTGTTGATTTTATTGAGTTAAATATCGACACAAAGGCTGTCGATTTTATTGAATCAATTATCGACAAAGAGGACGTCGATTTTAAATAATAATATCGACGGCAATGTTGTCGATTTTATAAAGGATGTAAAATTCTCACACCTATATTACAGACAGAACGGACGTCGATTTTATTAAATTATTATCGACGGCCATCAAAGCCGTCGATTTTATTAGCATTTTGAAAAATCGACAGGCTTTATAGCGACCAACTGCGCCGTCTATTTTGCCGTCGAATTTCAATATTATCGACGGCTAAGCTGTCGATTTGGCCGTCAATTTTAACGATGTTTCTTGTAGTGGCAGTTTTCGTTCTCAGTGAGACCCCTTCTTTTTCTTTTTAAATTTGTAAGGAGAGCTTCTTGGCATAGGAGCCAACTAAAGCCCTTGAGTCTTTGAAGTAATTTTAGTTTCCAGATCTGTTTGCACATGTCATCTGACTATTCACATATATAATATCTAATAGTAGTTCGTATTTCAGCGTTTCATTCTCATTATAATTAAATTCATAGATATAGATAGTATAATGGTAATTGAGAGGGATAGAATAGTTTGAACCGTAATAGTTTAAAAGTTATATATACTGGCTAACTTGGTTTTCTAATTAGCAATTTAAATTCCTCAACATTAATTATTCTAATCTTTCATTGCATCTATAGATCGTGGATCCATATTATACATCTTTAGATTTTTTAAAAAATATTATTTATTTATTAAAATCAGTCACTGTAAATTTATATACAAATTAAATACATATAAATATATATGTTATTTAATTTTTTAATGTATATTTTATATTTTAATATATATTTATATTAATAATTAATTTTAATAATTGATTTTAATATACATCTTATATATATTTTTGATAGTTTTAATATACAAGTCAGGATACTAAGCTTTAACATTCAATAATATTAACTATTTTACTATTGAAAATGTCATATATAAAATAGTTTGAAAATTAAGGTCTGTCTCACTCAATATAAAATATATGTATTTATATATTAGAATTACTTTATAGTACTAATAAACGGCCTTATAAATTCTGAAACATATATATAATCCTAGTTGAAATTAAAAAAATAAGAAAATATAAATCAGAATTAGGTTAGAGTATTGAAAGTGACAAAAGAACAGAGACTATAAATCACCAAACTATATATAAATTTTTTTACCCATCATAATGAGATATATATGACTCTTGAGGAAATGTTACGGCAATGCATGCAACTTAATGTTTGAAATATATAATAAAATAACGAATGCCTAAGTCTGTTAAGTAAACTCAAAAGCTAACCTTCCTTTGTTACCATATATAAATTGCAACCACACGGTAATTCTTCTCCTCACGCAATCACAAAAACCTTCAATTAGAACCCAACATACATACATACAATAATCAAACGAGAGGATACCATGAGAACTCATCACTGCCTTATTATTATTATTCTTATTGCTCCTCTCTCCACCTTCTTTGCGGTCGCGGACCCCTGGTCGGGGTCAGCGACTCTAATATTTAGAGTCGACCTAGATGTCGACAGTCCTAAGGTGATTATGATTGCGAAATTTGCAGTTGATGAGCAAAACAAGAGATCTAATACAAACCTAAATCTAATGCGTGTCGTTAGTTGCACGGAAGACTTCCACTTAATTGGCGGCCTCTTCTTGCTTGAGCTGTTGGCAGACAATGGAATCCAGATTGATAAGTACACGGCTATGGTGATTGAGAGGCCAAATTTTCGGTTTACTCTAAGGCCACTTGAGTACGAACTAACAAGTTTTGAACTTGCGCCCTATCCCCTTCAATAAAATTTCTCTGCTTCATCATGCACGCATGTTTAATTTATACTATAATAATTAATTAATAAATCAAAAATATTATTTGTAAACTAAATAAATCAGTTATCAATATATTTATATATAAATATATGTATAATTTAATTTATTTTTAATATGTATTTATATTTCAATATTTTAATAACTGAGGTGTACATGTAACATTATTCTTAATATCTATAATAAGCGAATGTCATGCAACTTCCGTAGAAGTTGTGAACATATGTATATATAGGGTTTAAAAAATGCTTAGAAGTAATAAAAAGTTAATCTAAAAAATTAGTTTAAAATAATTTAAAATTATTTTATTTTATATTTATTGATTATTATTTATTTTATTTTACGTTTGTTAGTTATTATTTGAATATTTGAAAATATTAAATGTAATATATATAATTTTATATATTATATACATAAAATTATAAATATTAATTTAAATAAAATAATTATAGGTATTATCTTTGTAATATTATATTACCGAGCGGGTTTAAAGTAATTAACACTTGTTTACTCATTATTGCCTCCCTCCATCACAATACGTTTGTCTTTCGTATAACATAAAAAAAATTCAACTATGCCAAATTGTATATGAATTAGTTCGTTCCAAATAAAAATTCTCAAACCGGATATAAACCGAACCGATTAAAATTTTATTAGTTCGGTTCTCAATTTTCTCCAAAGTCCAAATCCAACTTAATTAACTCGACTTGCTTACATCTCTATTGGCAATCTTGACTCGCAAAAGACAACATTTTTGGGATTTATGTTGTTTATATTACTAGTAACTCTGTTTTCTATCTCTATTAAGCTAATATATATTCTAAAAAGACATACTAAGATTATTAATACAAAAATTTGTTAAAAATATATATAATAATATTTAGTTTATTTATAAAAATAAAATATTAAAAATTACTAATAATATTAGTAATATTAGAAGATAATAACACAAATTTATTTTATTTAACTTAATAGCCACAATATATATATATATATATATATATATATATATATATATATATATATATATATATATATATAATTACATGCTTGTTACATCTAAAGTTATTCATTTAATTCAATAAAAATTAATGAATACAAAATTAAAAAAATGACTATTTTAATTTGACTCTTACTATTTTTCAAATATTTTTTAATTTTAATATGTGACCATGTTAACTAAATTCTTTTTAAATATATCAACAAATAATATGTTTGATGAATACATTTTAAATTTTTGTAATAACATATTTAAGACTTTATTTTTAATGCACTAACTGTGTAAAACGTTTTATACAGTTGTCTAATCATATCTATTCCTTTGGATGATTATTCATATATTAAATGTACAAAGTAATTATTTTTGTTGATGTATCATTACATAATTAGATATACGTGTAAAACTATTTTACACTGTCAGTGTATCAAACTTAAAATCTATATATAAATAGGATATTTTGGTCACCAATATTAAGCCTAAATTCTAGTTTGATTCCTAAAGTTTTAAATATTTAATTTCTGTCTCAAAAAAAATTCAAATGAGTTCAATAATGTTATTCTACCATTAAATTTGACATAAATATTTAATAGAACGAGTGATGTAAACGTTAGTAATGTTACTAGTTAAGTTTTATATCTTCTTTCATATAGTAGAAAAAGTGTTTTACCGATTTTTAACAAATTGAAATGGTTCGATATCTAATTATTTGAGAGCGAAACTTACTCTTTTTATGAATACTAGTTTTCGAAAAGTGCATCAAAGGTTTTCTTGATTGAACAAAGCAATAAAAAAAATCTGAAAAGAAATCAAAATAAACTTGAAAGTAAAATAATTGGAATAAAAAAAATTAACATTAATTTTAAATAGAGCAATAAACTGCCTTCAATGGAGTCAAAGGACTTTAAATAAAAAACAAAGTGCTGAATCTTAAAAGAACAGAAAAAAGTAAATGTTGCTTGAAAAGTAAATTTGCATGAAAATAAAGGTTACACGAAATCTATTTAATATACTAAAACTGGGTTTTCCCCTAACTACTAAAGGTGACGTGTTGATCTCTCATACCTCCGTTTTCCCTCCAAAACGAATAAATTTTTTTCTATTCTAAATTATTTTATTGTAATTATATTATAATTAATACTAAATGAACAATATATAATTATACTAATTTAGCAACATATCTTCATTATAATTATATCAAATCAATATTTAATGCAATATTAAACTACTTATCAATTATCAATTAAAAATACTTTTAATAACTTTAATGATAATAATAATATCAATAATAGTAATAATAATAATAAAAAATCTTTGTTACCCGATTCACGTATATCAAATAATTTTTCTAAATTATTTTATAAAAAATATCTTTAATATAATTATTTTGTATTTAATATTTATGAATAATATATAATTATACTAATTTAAAAACATATCTTCATTATAATTTTATCAAATCAAAATTTAATGCACTATTAAACTACTTATCAATTATCAATTAAAAATACTTTTATTCATTTTAATGATAATAATAATATCAATAATAGTAATACTAATAATAAAAAATCTTTGTTACCCGTGATATGATAAAATTAATATATAATTATACTAATTTAGGAACATATATTCATTATAATTGTATCAAATCAATATTTATTGTATTATTAAAAAATTACCTTAATAATAGGTAATTTACATATTTATTTTTGTTTTACTAAAGTCTATATATAGTGTTTTTCTGTGGTACATGAATATAAATTTGAGAGTCAATTCATAATTTTATATTTAGTATTTTTTTTACTACTTCATAGAATAAAAATGTATTCTTCATTTTTTTATTGAAGTTGATCCTTTTAAGGTACAATTTATAATTTTTTATAATATTTTTCATATACTCATTCTATTATATTATTCTTTTGATAATTTTTTATTTGTTGTTATTCTAAGTTATTCTTATCGTCTAATGTTTCAGTTCGATTGTCTTTTGCCACAATCATTTACAATGCATCACATCCATGACATACCTCATCGAGTTGTCTTCAGTGATTCGGGTTCCAACTACATGGATGTAAGCGTTCAAAGAAGAGGCAATAGTCTCTACTTTAACGAAGGATGGTTGGATCTACTCACCTATTATGACCAACCCAATGGAATGTGGTTAAAGTTAGATTTCTTAGGAAGAGCTCGATTTTTGATTGAAGAATTGCATCCATGTAATTTTATAGGGCAAGTTCAAGTTCCATCCCCTCCATGCTTTTTACGTCTGCCCGAAAATCTTCGAAGTGGAGCATATAATGAAATTGAATTCCCTCAGTTTCAGTTAAGTTTTGCTAAATTCGTGATAAATTCAGATATGCAATTTTAACGATTGGTAATATATTTAAATTTTTTAGTTTAAGCCGTTCATTATTAGAATAATTTTGTAACATATTTTGATTTTTTTCAGAAATTATCAGCTTTCTTCTGCATGCATGCAATGCCATTGAGGGGAATAAGAGTTAGTTTGGTTTCTCGGTGTGGCAATTCTATACCTTGCTGTATTGCATGGATAGCGGATGATGAAGCTTATCTAACAAGAGGATGGTCTGATTTTGCCCGAATTCTAAATATTGAAACTTACGATGTTATTTCAGTTGGTTGTCGTTACAAGAATGATTCTATACTATACGTGACTAAGGACTAGAATAGGTTCAATATTATTTAGGTAATTTGGTTTTACTATTAGTATTTGATTAAATTATAATTATAGAATTTTAAATTATTGCCTCAATTTATATATTACGATTATTTTTTGTGGATGTGCTATTTTTAAATAATTTAATAAAATAAAGTAGTGTCAAATATTATTAAGTTTATTTTTATCCTTTATTTCTTTATTTGTATTTTCATTATATTTGACAAAAAAATGAACCTACACATATATTAAATCGTTGATCTAAAGACAATTTATTTACCAATAAAAATAGATTTTATTTATAATTAGAATAAAATTTATTTGCCAATAATCGGTAGATAAAATTAAAATTACACCCGTGTTATATAATTATAATTGATTAATTGGTATAAAATGAAATTATACATGTGCCATGAGTAATAATCTAAATAATTATATCTTAACAAAATATAATTTGAAATAATTTATAAACAATTATCTTAACAAAAATAATTATTTAATAATTGATTTAAAAATCAATGCAAAAAATAATTATTAGTAATAGTATTATTAATTGGGTAAATAATATAATTTAAATTTATTACTTGATATATAAATAATATATGGAAATCTATTGAGTAAATCAATGATTTTGCACCTTAATAATTTGACAATTATTACTCAATTAACCATTTAATTGAATTAGTAATAACAATTTTCAATTTCAAATTTTGTATATTAAGTAGTTATTAAAAACTGGGTAATAACGATTTACACGGGAAAATCATTGATAAATTCAATTAATCATATAGAAGATAATATACTAACAATTTTAGTATATTATTTATGGCAAGCGAAATTATTTTCTCAGATTTTCTATTAAAATTGAAATTAATAATAGTTTAAAAAAAAGTTTATTAATAAAATTACTAATAGTCACATTTTTATACACAAGATATATGTTTTTTATATATTATTTAAAAAATATAATGAAACATGAATAATGAATGAGTATGTTATTTCTTCGACTAACTAATT
This sequence comes from Arachis hypogaea, assembly GCF_003086295.3. Classification (NCBI taxonomy): domain Eukaryota; kingdom Viridiplantae; phylum Streptophyta; class Magnoliopsida; order Fabales; family Fabaceae; genus Arachis; species Arachis hypogaea. Next base: position 6,134,363 of record NC_092039.1, on the reverse strand, counting down.
AATACAAAACCGAGTACCCCTTTTTTATTCGATTGAGGTCATATTCTGTTTGGTGAAAGTTTCAATCACCTTAATTAAATTCTATCTTTGTGCTTTAACTTATACAGGTAGTAATATGTTACATATTATTTGGTATATCTAAATAGTTATTTCTCATAGCGAAAATGTAAAAAATCATATTAAGGTTTATTGCCAAATAATTAGTGGATGAATAATAGTAGATTATATCATTTTGGGAAAGTATTTTCATTATAATTATATCAAATTAATATTTAATTATGATAAAATATCTTAATTATAATTATATCATAAAATTATAATAATTACGATATTTATGTTATATATTTTAATCATTTATGTACATAAATAAAATAGAAATCAATCGAATCAAATTATCACGATAAATAATATATTGTATATTATTACGGAAAATAATCCATAGATAAAATTGAAATTACACCCATGTCATATAATTATAATTGATTAATTGATATAAAATGAAATTATACCCGTGTCATGAGTAATAATCTAAATAATTATATCTTAAAAAAATATAATTTGAAATAATTTATAAACAATTACCTTAACAAAAATAATTACTTAATAATTGATTTAAAAATCAATGCAAAAAAATAATTTTTAATAATAGTATTATTACATAGATAAATAATAGAATTTTAAATTATTACTTGAAATATAAATAATATATGAAAATCTATTGAGTAAATAAATGATTTTGTACCTTAATAATTTGACAATTATTACTCAATTAACCAGTTAATTAAATTAGTAATAACAATTTTCAATTTCAAATTTTGTATATTAAGTCATTATTAAAAATTGGGTAATAACGATTTACACGAAAAAAATTATTGATAAATTCAATTAACCATAAAGAAGATAATATACTAACAATTTTAGTATATTATTTATGGCAATCGAAATTATTTCCTCAAATTAAATTTTATATAATTATAGTAAGTCTCTATAATTAAAGCAATATAAAATTGCTTCATATATAGCAATAATATTATACATATTTATATATCTCTTCTTTTATCTCTTTTTTCAAAATATTGACATATAATTAATGTAAAAAATATAAAATATTAAACTGTTTTATTATGTATATATATGAATTTATATAATAACCCATATAATTTATACATATAGCATAATACATATGTCAAAAAAAGATTCCATAATTTTTGAAAACCACTGTTTTATTATATGAAATTGAAATTGAAATTAAATAATTTTTATTTATATAATTTTTTTCTATTAGTATCCGGTATCTCCACTAAAAATTCATATAGTTTGTAATTAGTATATATATATATATATATATATATATATATATATATATATATATATATATATATATAAAAGTCTTATAATTTTATTCCCTTGACAAACAATTTTATAATTACGATAATCATATAATTTTATATACAAACATTGATAGAGTGTTGTTTCATGTATATATTTTGTAGGTATCAAAGGCTAGCATTGAATTGTTATTCAGTAGGTTTAAATTATTTATTGTTTATTACAAAACTTTTTGCATTAGAATTCTCTATTAATTTGTTCTTCATTTTGAGTTGATTTTGATATTTTTTTACTTCACAGTAAACCAACATATAAAACTTTGTTGGTAGATTTAAGTATTACTAGATTATTTATGGTCATATTGAGTATATATGCCTGATTTATTGAAAAAAGTAGATTAAATAACTATTTTATAGTTAATACAATTAACACTATATTAAGAAAAGAAAAATAACGCATACAAGTAATTTTTTATTAATTAAATTATTATAATTAAAATGAAATTTAACATAACAACTTAAAATTATAATTTCAATCTTATCACGTGCATGACACGGGTGATTAAACTTGTTTAAATGAAAAATAAAGACAATGGAAGGAACCCTACAAAAAAGAAAGCTCTAAGCAGTCTCAGAAATTCGTTGGAAATGTGAGTGTGCGAGAATATTTTTTGATAAGAGATTTTAACGCTTTTTCCTTCGACCTTTCACTTATTTATAGAAGTTTTCGACCAATCAAATTCAAATACAACTCTCATGTGCATTAATCTTTGAGTAATTATTCCTACTTTCTTGTACAACGTGGGTAACTGCCAATAATCAGCTCCACATGTTCCTCTTCGTCGACCAGGCTTATTGATTGAATTCTACCTCTTTTTCTCGACAAATCCTTTTTGACAAGGATTAAAGTTTTTCGAAAAAAACATTTATCGTTCTTCGATCTTGATGTCTTCGAAACTATATTTTTTGACCAACAGAAAGATAACCAAAACTTTCTAATATTTCTTCTTCTCAATTTTCTTCTTGTACAAAATTCCAAATCTTAGCAATCAATTATTAACGTTTTAATTTAAAATTGAAAGAAAAACTTTTATATTAGTGATTGTTTGTGGGTCAATTTTACTTACATATTAAAATCGAACACTTTGACTCTTTAATATACAAATTGTTTATATCAAATTTAATAATAAAATAACATTGAACCTGCTTAAAATTTTTTTAAAATTGAAGTAGAACGTTTAAAATTTTTTTGGATTGAAATAAAATATTTAAAATGTTAGAATCAAATTAAAATTCAGCCCAAATATCGAGGACTAAAATAATACTTTATTTTATTTAGATACTATTATTATTATTATTGAAATTTAATAGATAAAATATAATATTATACTTAAATTATTATTTTTCAATTCTAATAGAAAAATGTTAGGTAATATTTTTTTCTGTTTTATTTTTGTTTTGTTTTTTATTTTTGCATTGTATTTGAACCAATACTATGCAACTCCCTATTTTTTCTATTATAAGTATTAATAGCTAACATTTTCGTCTATAATATCAATACAAATCGAATTCCAAAAATTTCAATAGAAATCAATTAATCACCCAACCCAAAATATATAATTAATACATACAACTAATTCAAAAAGCATACCCTTCTCTCTTCCTCAATTCTGCAACTCCTCTTTCACAATAATACTCACGCCCTTCTTTCTCTAGGGTAGGGTGATAGGGTGATGCTAGATAACTAAAAAATAATTATAATATAAGAATATTATATAAAAATTTTTATTTTTTTGGTAAGTAAGTGATATATATCTCCTTATTATTTATTTTTTTATCGCTTACTATTTTGCTATATATTTAGAGTCATTAATGTTCTTTCCAAAATTAATTTCGGTTTCTTTCAAATCAAATTCCTAATATCTCTCAATCACATTATTATCCATTAAAATGCAATAATTTTTTGCAAAAAAATATGAAAATTAAATTAAAAAATTTTAGCAACTTCTACTATACAACTTATATTTTACATATAGACTATTAAAAAATAAAAAATAAAATATAAAATATAAACAAAAATTAAAAAATAATTTTTTAAAAATAATTATTAACTCATCATATTAAAATCAATAAAGAAGTATACATATGAATATTAAATAAAAATATTAAAATAATTAAAATCATGATCTATTAGTGCACATATGAGATAATTTAAAAAATACAATAAGACATATAGTTTAAAATTTGATAATATTAATTATAAACATTATAGGTATGAAATTATAAATATTATGAATACAAATTATGGATGTTATTAACATGAAATTATGAATGTTATGTATATGAATTTATAGATGTTATGTGTAAATTTATCAATTGAATAAATTAATTTAAGAAATTTAATATTTTTTAAATTTAATTACGATAAAATTTAAAAAGCATCTATGTTAACTTTATATTTACATATGCAATAACTAAAAAATTCATACTCTAATAAATATGAATTTAATTTTTAGATGTTAGTTGTATGTAATTATGGATGTTATGTATATGTACGTATGAATGTTATGTGTATGAACTTAGTTAGTATACAATATAATTATAAATGCACATAAAGCACAAAAAAAATTAAATCGGTTTATTACCATACATCATCAAAACTAGTGTGACTTTTCATATTCTCGAGAATTAGTTGACTGACAACAACCTCGTCTGTTGTTCAAATTCTTCATCAGCACCTTCTACCATAAGTACCGTATTAAGGTCGAATTCAAATGACATACTATTTGCAATGATAAACGCGACTTCTTGTAAAATTTCTTAACTTATACACTATTCTGCTTACAATGGTATTATAGTCATGATTTTTGAATGATCATAATTAAATTAATAGAAAGTATATATTACAAAAAAATCAAATGCAAGTAAATACCTTAACGGAAACAAAGAATTAATAATTTTTTCGTATTTTCATTGATTGATATTAAATGCCTTAAGAAAAACAAAGAATCAAGTGTAATTAACTCAATTAATGTATATTATCATTACCGTCCATTCTTATATTATTATTATTAATATTTAATATATTCTTAATGTAAAACCCGGTTAATTAGCGGCTAATTAACCCATAAATGAGAATGTATTCTAGAAAGTCCAAAATGTGATTTTTATGGCTTAATGTGATAGAGGAGATTGAGACGAGAATTTCGGTACCAATTTTATAGAATTCGGACCAAGATTGGACCGAACGGGCCAAACCGGGCCAATCAGACCCAAAGTGGGCCCTTGACCCAACATAACTAAACCAAAACCCTAGTTTTCAGCACTCTCTCCTCACATAATACTCTTACACGCTGAAATTGGAGGCACAAGAGGGAAGAACACTCTCTCAAGTTCTCTCCCTTGGTTGATCTTCAAATCACCATAACTTTTGATCTAGAGCTCTGATTGCCGCATCGTTTGCGGCCACGCATTCACCGAGGAGAGCTCTACAAAACCCATACAATTAATCTTGAGGTAAGCCACGTTTTGCTCTTCGAATTTTCAGCTTTGATTTCGAGTTTTATGAGCAAAAATGTTGAGATTTTGGGCTCTTTGATGTTATAGGACCCAACTCTCTTGAAGGAGAAGGTTAATCTTGTCTCCTTGGACCTTGGATGTGGTAAGATTCTCAACCCTAGTGTAATTTGTGGCTCTATAATATTTGGGTTTTGAGATGTTGTGTATGGGTGTGATGATTGTGGCTTAGGTTGTGTATATGTGAATATTGGAGCTTGATTAGTGATATTGAAAAAGTTTAAAAAGGGTTTGGTGGTGAAAAATATGTTCTTGGAGGTGTTGAGTCCTTGAGAGCTTGAGAAAAAAGTGGTTTGGAAGTGCTCCGGTTGAGATTGGGAAATCGGCTAAGGTATGGTCTCGGTTTCTCATATCTAATATGTAATGTGGTAGGAAATACTTAGGCTAGAGGCCCTAAGATAGGCATTGAATTGTTGGTGTTGTTAAATGGTTGATATATATGATGTGGTCATATATGTGATGATGATTATTGATGCCTTGATGGTATGATGTATGAGAAATATGCATGTTGTGATATATGCTTGATGATTGGTTATGGTTGAATTGTGGGTGGAACCGTGTTGATGGTGAGTATGATATTGATTGTGTACAATGATGATTTATTAGAATTGGTGTTGTTGAAAATTGGCATGAGGAAGAGTATATGATATGTCAATGTGTTTGGGTTTGAGCCACTTGGGTGAAGTGGGTTAAAATGATGGGATAGTGATTTTCTAAATTGTGGTAATGTGTCAATGTGTGAGCTGAGGAGGCTTGATGTTAAATTTGATATATTTTGATTGATTTCAAAGAAAAGGGATGAAATTGGCATGTTTTGATTGATTTTGAAAAGAGTTGAAAATGGCTTGGTTTGGAAATGGCACTTTGTGGTTTTGTATGAAAAATATGGTTTTTGGGCATAATTTGACGGGACATAACTTGGACTACGGATCTTTGTTTTGTGCCAAATCTATTTAGAAATGAAATTGGATCCGGGATGTTCATGCCGTTTGAAGAACGGGTGAAAAACGATTTAAAATGAGGAAGTTATGTCCGTCGGAAGATTGGGGGTTGAATCTGTGCATTCTGCAGTTTTTAACTTAAAAATTTTTTAGCAGAATGACCCCCCGCGCGTAGGCGCACTTGGCGCGTACGCGCCGTTCTTCCAGAAAGCGCCATCCACGCGTGCGCGTGATGTGCGCGGGCGTGCCGAATGTGCTGCACCCAATGCCCAGCCATTTTCCAGAGAGTTGTGCCAGAACTGTGCCAGTTTTGTGCCTGGGGCACGAGAGCACCCACGCGTACGCGTGGTTGACGCGTGCGCGTCGATTGGCTAATTTTCAATCCACGCGTTAGCGTGCATGACACATACGCGTTGATGAGTTTTGTGGCCATCCACACGTGCGCGTGGAGTGCGCGTACGCGTGGTCCCGTTTTCATCCCAAAGTTAATTTTTGAGTTTTAAAAGCCAAATCTCATACTTCTAAGCCTCCGATCTCACCATTTATGTCTTAAATCATTATGATATGCCTAGCTATTAGAAAATGAGCTAGGGAATGTGGTAACTTGCGAGTGAAGTAAGGAAAAATGAATGATCAATGAGGATCAAAGATGATTATGTGAGATGTGGAGGATGGTGGTGGAAGTGCTTGTTATGCCATGGGCCGAAGGGCCGTAATTGTTAATGAAATGGCTGGTTATGAATTTAACCATGAGCCGGATGGCTAGATTATTTCCGTGTTACGGCGGAGCAATGATTATGGCCAAGTATAAATGCATATATGCTGTTGAATGAATTGTGAATGTTACACTTCCACTGTTGGAGATGAGAGTTTTCCTGGAAGGAAGCAGTGGCTAGCCACCATGTGCTCCAGGTTGAGACTCGAAGCTCTTCTGACTCTATGTCGTAAGTGTGGCCGGGCACTGTGAAAGACCCGGATGAGCTCGCCCCCGTAAATATTCACCAGTAAGGGTGATGGATATGGATCATGATTATGATCAAGTTTATGATGAGTATAACTCGAGTTGGGGATGCGCGACAGAGGGACAGTCCAATGGTTAGCTACCAGGACTTGTCGGGTTGGCTCTATAACCGACAGATGATATCATCAGCCACTAGGGACAGGCATTCATCATATGCATACTATATGAATTGTTTGAGATTGCCTATTTGACTGCATATTACTTGCTAATTGTCTAAATGTCTTATTTGTTCCTATTTGTATATTTCTTGTTTGATATAACTGTGTTTGCTACATTATACTCCTGCTGGTGGTTGGGAGGTCTGAAGGAATTGGAAAGGGAAGTATTAGTTAGACTGAATAATCTTTAGTCAGATGCCCTTTTATAGTTTAGCTTGTTTATAAGCTTTTGAATTATCTGGAGAAAGTTTTAGGATTGTCTTCGGCTTTCCTCTATTATTATGTATTATATATGTGGAAGCTGTTACCATGCTGGGGACCTCTGGTTCTCACCCATGCGAATTTTGTGGTTTTCAGATGCAGGACGTGAGGTTTCTCGCTGAGGCCTACTGGAGACTTCTGGTTTAGCGAAAATTCTTTGTTCTTGGGGACTCTGTTTTAGTTTATATGTTTTGCTTAGATACTTTTATCTCCATTAAATAATACAAACTGTGATGACTACTCTTATGGAAGATTTTGGAGAATAGGTTTTTTGTATTCGTGTCCCTTTGGGGTTTTCCTTATTTTATCATATGTATATATTGCTATATGCTCGGACCGGTTATCTTCGCAGCCGGATTTTGAGTCTTGATATTCCTGTTTTTGACACTCCTTTATATATATAATCTCGCGTTGGTTTATCCTTGTTCGTTACGTTATCGATCGGAGTGTTGCGCTTTCGAGTTGCGATTTTTGTTACCCCTTTTTCTATAAAGGCTCCTAGTTATAATCAATCATCCATACTACTATAAGTACTAAATTTTTATTTTAGAGGTCACAATACCTTGTCATCTCTGAATTATGACTTAAGCATAAGACTCTGTATGGTAGGGTGTTACACTTAAATATAAAAATTAAATTATAAAAAGAATATTAATTATTGATTACAAGAATGCCTACTAATAAGAAATATGATATTATAATTAATATCATTAATAAGTAGAATCGATAAGAATATGATAAATAGAATGATAAGAGAGTGAGATAAAAAATAAAACTATTATTAAATAATATAAATAAAGTAAATTATAAAAATTTTTGACTAATTATAACTGAAAATTTTTTGTTACCAAACTTTTTTCCTTTCTCTAGCAGGACTTTCCTTCACCAAATCTGAGCACTCCTATCTGCGTAACCAATAATTTTTTTTTTGTTAATATTAAATCTTAAATGTTGCTTTTTTAATTTAAAATTTTAATAATATAAAAATAAAATACTAATTTAAAATATTAAATAAAATATACTTTTTGTCTCTAAAATTTGGCAAAAATTTTAAAAATATTCCTGAGTTTTATTTTGCTTCAATTTTGTCTCGAAAGTTTTCGATTTGCATCAAATATACTTTTCGACGGCTAAATTTTCAAAAAATTTAAGACCAATTTAACAGTAATGCATGAAAATTATGCTTAATTTGCTTGTGTTAAGAGTTGTTCTTATGAAATTGTTGTTGAATTTGTTTTAAATTTTTTGAAAAATTAGCTATTAGTAGTATATTTGATGCAAGTCGAAAATTTTTAAGACAAAATTAAAATAAAATTAAAACTTAAATTAAAAATATTTAAAAATTTTTTTTATCAATTTACTCTATTAACTAATATAAATAAAAAATATTAACTCCTGTTATTTATTTTATTTTTCAATTTAATCTATTTAATTATCTAGACTCTTATTGTTTCAACTACTGAGATAGATTATGACTCTTGAGGAAATTAAATGTTAGGACAGATAGACATTACGTAAATTAATTTTGAAGAGGCAACCCTCACTCATTATAAATTGAAACTGATTACAACACGACCTTAGCATGATCGGTACAAAATAAAGCTAATTTAATAAGCATTACATGATGAGAAGTAATTGCCTTATTATGATTATGCTTGCTTTGCTCCTCTCTACTCCGCCTTGTTCAGCCGGCGGCAAGAGTAAGGATCACTCCATTAAGGAAGAGTTTCTTTTAAACTTGAGCGTTCACAGCCGTAAGGCAAATGAGGTAGCAACTTTCGCAGTGGCGGAGCATGACCATATATCCCACGCGAACTTGAGACTAGTACAGATCCTTAGTTGCACAAAAATTTTTCACACAGATCAATCAGGCACCTTTGCTCTCCTGCTACTCGCAAAAGATGAAGATGATAATTATAGGGTTAAGAAGTTCTTCGCTCGGGTCTATCAGGGCAACCTCTTTTATCAATCCAGATATCAATTACAAAAATTTGAATCACGCGAATAATAGTATGTTTTTAGTTTTGTGTGAAGTTATTGTTTGTGGTTAACGATGAATCGATGATGTTTTTTATAAATTCTAATATTATAACTGTAATTTCTTTTTATGTTGAAGTTATCCAAAAGCATATATAGACCGTGTAATACAAGTTTCATCATCTTAAAATAATACATATAATTTTCTTTTTAATTTATATCCATATGTTTTCTTGGCAGTATAAAAATGTGAATCAATAATTATGCTAGTGACTATTAAACATGGGAGTTATTCAAATAAAATCGTTTAAAATATTTTTTTAAAGATAATTTTTAGTAATTAAAATTTAACACATATAATTGATTAAATTGTGCTATTTTTATTAAAATTAGGATAGATAAATTAATTTGATAAAAAAATAGTGAATCAAATCTTGAACCGATTTAAATTAATATTATTTTTTATAAAAAATAACTACAATATCTTTATTATAAAAAATGACTAAAATACTCCCATTTATATATATATATATATGTTAATTTCGAAAAATCTAAATCCTAATCCTATAACGGCAGAAAAGTAAAAGGTTAGAATTTAGGATTATCAAAATTAATATATATCATAAGAGTATTTTAATTATTTTCTATAATAAGGATATTGTAGTTATTTTTTATAAAACATTATATTAATTTAGACCAGTTCAAGATTTAATTCACTATTTTTTCGGACAAATTAATTTGCCTGGCCTAATTTTAACAAAAATAATATGATTTAATCAATTATATATATTAATTTTTAATTACTAAAAAATATTTTTAAAAAAAGATATTTTAAATATCTTTTGTAACACCCTACCACACAGAACTTTACGCTTAAGTCGTAAAATAGAGGTGGTGTGGTATTACGACCTCTAAAATAAAATGTATATATATAATAGTAAAATTAAAGAATTATAATATGCTAGGAGCCTTAAAGAATAGAGGAAATAAAAATTGCGAAATAAAACGCAACGGTCGAGAAATGAGTTAACATGCGTGCTAAGAAAGTTACAGCTGTCAAGTGTAAAGTAACCCAAAATAGGAACAGAGAGTCAAAGATACAAAATAACGAGCTCCTGACTTAGCCTACGAAGTCAAGATTGGCTGGAGAATATACACACATATATACATATATATACATATCCAAAATCCAAATGTACATAAACAAAATCTTGCCTCTCCATACACCTCTAAGAGGATAAAAATGAATAAGTTATGTGGAGAGAAAGCTAAGTACATATATATACATCATAGCATAACAAAATAACCCAGTAACCACTCCGCTTCAAGAGTCCAGACGCCTAACGAGATGCCTCTCGATCTACATCTGAAAAACAACAACATAGTATGAAATGGGAATCGGAGGTTCTCAGTATGGTAAAAGTGCCACACACATAATATATAAAGTCCTGGAAAATGCTAGAGGCAATCCTAGAACGCCGACACCCAGATTATAAAGCTTAAAGTATTAAACAGAAGCCATAAAAGGTGGTTTTCTAAGAGTACCTAAACCTAATTTAGCTTAATCTTACATTTAAGTCTCATACTGCCATTCCTCTATACCTCCAACACCATCATGCATTTCACAAACATTTAAACAGATAAAGGCAAGTACAAGAAGGTTATAAATACTGCAGTTAACAAATATACATTTAATATGGCAAGTACATTTAGGCACACCCAATTAAAGCACAATTAAGTAGTTCAAGTAATATGCATATGATGCATGCCTGTCCTATGGTTGATGAGGCTCATCTGTCGGTTATCCAGCCAACCCGACAAGTCTGAATTGTACTTAGACTGTCCTCCGACGTGCATCTCCAAGAGTATCGATGGGGGTAACATTCCCGAGAATTTATATAGTGCCCAATCACACTTACGTCGTAGGGTCAACAGAGTATCGAGTTTTCTACCTGGTACACGTGGTGGCAAGCCATGGCACTTTATCCAAAGAATCTCGTATATCAGATTATTCAAATTCATAAGTCATATAAATAATTCAATTATAATTCATCAACATCCACATCATTCTCAATTGCATCTCATTCATCAACATACATCAAACGTATTCAATTCTTATCCTTCATTATCACACCTCTCATTCAGTCCATCAATAGTTCCAATTCAAAACTTAATTCATTCTTTTCTAGATAAATCAAACTTAAAACATGCTCATTTTCTTAATAACTCAAAATCAAACCATATAACCTTTGAATCTAAATCTTTTTAAATAATTATATAAACAAAATCTCTAATTTTTATAAAATTTCGGCAGCATCTCCTCTAAAACTCGAACTTTGCCACCCTTTTCGGGTCCAAACCTGCATTCTTTTCAATTCAACATACCCTTCCTCATCATCAAAACAATCACCACAATAAATTTACCTCAGATCAATAATTATACTCATACAATATTCAAATCCAACAACCAAAATTCAACTAAGAATCATAGTTGACAAATCCTAGGCTTTTAACACAAAATACCTTATTATCACAATAACCTCCACAATAGTTATACCTCAAATCAATAATTCACCAAATCATCAGTTAATCAACAAGCAACAAACCAACCATGTTCATCAACAGGATACTAAGTATTAAATATACACATGCAATCCAACTTATCCTATGGTCATCTAGCCTAAGTTTTCATAGAACATTATATATTAAATGTAAGAAACCTAAATCATACCTTAGTCGATCCTGAAGTATTATTCCAAGACAATTTTTCTAAAAGAACACAGCCCTCAAAACCTCAACTAATCCGCTTCCTCCAAGTTCCAGTATTCACAATTTCAAGCTCCAATTATTTATTCACAACCTAATAATACACATCCATATAACACATATATATCCAATTAAATACTCAAAGTTCAAATTCAATGAAATTCAAATAAAATTATCGTATCCTCACTTTACCCAAGTTTCACATAAGTAAGAGCGAACGTTTTCCTCAAGCTAATTGGATCCTAAAACATCAGAAATAAAAGAAATTCAACCTTCCCATTAAAAATTCAAAAATTGGGGGATAAGACTGCTGGGAGTGATTAAACAAGTTACCAATGAAATTGTTCCTGTAGAAACATAGAGTTCGACACGGCGAACGCGTGGCCGCAAATGGTGCAGTGAATGGAGTTCGAACGAAAAAGTTACAGGATTTTGAAAAGTGGCGTGACGGTTTGGAAATGTTTTCTCCTCCCTGGGGCTCTCACGCTGATTGCTGGTAAAATGAGGAAGAAAGGGCTTTTAGGCTCATTTAAAAGGGCTGGTCCGGTTGGACCGACTGTCTGGTTCGAGTCTAGTTCAATCGATTTGATCCGTTCGGTTTAATTTTGGACTGATTTTCTCGAAATTAGTGTCAAAATTCTCGTTTCGATGAACTCTAACCTAATTTAATATAATATTCGCATTTCTAATCTTTCTTATTAAAAATTAATTATCTACTAATTAATCGGAGTTTACATTTTTATTTGAGTGGCTCCTATTAAACATTAGGATATATAAAGACATGAACAAATTTAAGAAATGTGATAAATATATTAATTCTTGAATTTATTCTGCAAGTATATATAAAATACCATCTCAAAGGCTCATATTTAATTTATAGTAAGAGGCTTAGATTGAAATTATTAAGACTATTTTAATAGGTTAAATTTATCAATTTAATATATTTAGCCATTTAACTAATATAAATAAATGGATTTTTTTGTTCTAAAAATAAGTTCGTCAAATAAGATGTTTAATAAAAATAACCACTCAGATAAAAATATTAAAAATCTTTTTTTAAAATATTTTTTAATAATTAAAATTTAGTATATGTAATCGATTAAATTGTGTTATTTTTATTAAAATTAAACTAAAGATGTAATATCCTAATTATCAGAATGTCACGTTTTCGACTGCTTCACTCTAATAATTCAGATATTACGACAACTCTTAAAATATATACTTTTGCTAAATAGATTAAACTCAAAACATACTTATTTCTTAATAAATCAAGAATCAAATAATAAAATCTTTCGAATACAATCTTTTTCTAAACAACATTTTAAACAGGGGATAATAAAATTTCGGCAGCATCTCCCCTAAAATTTGTACTTTGTCACACTTTTCGGATCCAAACCAAACCATTCTGCAACTACTCTTTTTAACGGGTTCAAAACCAAATCAGTTCAAAATCAAACTGATTTTAAAAATTCATATTATTTTCATATTTCAAAAAAACCAATTCAAACTCAAATAATTTTCAACGAATTAAACTCAATTTCAACACTTTAAAGAAATAGTTCAGCAATCGTCTATTTAACAAAACCAAACAATAATCCAATCAAACAAATATTCATATTCATCCAAAATAGCCAGACAATACATAAGACTTATACAATCACTAAAAGGTGCATTTCTCACATCAATATCCATTTATAACAATTTCAAATTATAAAATTGAATTTTTTAAAAAAGTCCCCACCTCGAAAAGTCGAATCCATAAACCAAGCGAGTCAGAGAAAACCCCTTTTCCCTTGGCCCAAAAATAACAGTGTCAACTCCAACTAGATTTCGTAGCAACAACAGCTAGAAAGGCACCAGCCAACAACAGTAACTCCACCCTATGTTCATGTAAAATTCAATAATCTATAACAGAATAGTAACTGAAAGAGTTCGGAACAAGGAACGACTTACGGGCTTATGAATAATTGAGAAAACGGAGTAGCAACAGCTCCAGTGACAATACAGCAGTTTGATGTCGCATGCAACAGCCATTGAACACAGCACGCAAGACCCAGAACTCAACCCTACATTACCAACATCTCAGAACCTTTAATAACTCATAACAGAATACCGATTTTCAAAGATTCCAAAACGAAACGCTTACCAAAAAGATAGTAGTTCTACCGGCGGTTTCTAGCAGTCAAAACAGCGACACAAAGCTCCGACGGTGATTGGGCAGTGACAAACGACGGCGCAATAGCTACCCAGACACGACGACGGTGAGCCCAGCAACATGACGGCGACGGCAACTCCGCGACGCTTCCTTTCGCACATCATCTCCTTCCCATGTTCGCAATTCCAACAACGGCAGCAAGGACAAGTTTGGCGGCAGATTTCCGACAAAGCTGGCGGCAATGACGTGACAGTGGCAGTGAGGCGTGGTGAAGTGGTGGTGCAGCTTTTCTTCAGCGACGATGGCCACTCCTCTTCTCTCTCTCAAGGCCTCGCTCTATCTCCCTTTCCTCTGGTCTCTCGACGGCACGGCGGCAGCAGCGGTGAGGCCGACAAGCTCCGACACATCTCCCTATTCTCTTCTCTTCTCCCTTGTCACAGCTTTGTCTTCTCTGTTCCTCCCCCAGTCTTATGTTCTTTTCTTTCTCTTCTTTCTCAACAGCTGCTACTGTGTTGTATTTTGTGTGTGTGTTCATGTGGGGTGTGGGGAGTGAGAGAGGTGAGTGGGTTAGGGTTTAGGTTAGTGAATGTAAATTAGGGTTTGTGTTGTGTAATGAAATTAAGAAGTTTAGAGATTAAGATAAAGTAGTAAGTTTTAATAAAAATAAAAGTATAGAGTAATAATATAAATTCAAATTAAATATATAATAATCATCTTTGAAATACTATTTTATTGTCAACTTGAAATCTATTTTCGAATAAATACTAATACAATGAAAATTTATGATAATTAGATTAATTCTCTTTTATTTATAAAATAAAGTTAAAAATCTAAATATTAAAATTAAGGCATATAAAATACTCATATTTTTTTAATTGAGTACTTCTAATTTAAATTAGAGATAAATAAAATAATTTTCTTTCAATTCATAAAATCAAACTAAAATCCCAATTATTCAAATTTAAATAGCCAAAATCTCATTATTTTTAAATTTTTACAACTTTAAATTGTAAATAAAAAATATTCAATAATTGTGAAAATTAGATTAAAATTATAATTTAATTATCAAAACTTGATTTAATTACCTCAAATAAAATAATTTTTAAAATTAAAGCTGTTAATGAATAAATGGTTTGAAACTAAACTAACTCATAATAATTTTTTTTTCAAAAAATTCAGGGTCTTAGCTTGCATTAATATAAAGTAATCATTGTCTGCCTCATATATCCTTTCAAAACCAGAGATTTACATTAAAAAATCCAAAACTTTTTTTGTATTAATTATTAAAAGTTTTTCCTAAACAGTATGAATGACCAAGCTATTCTAAGCATATGTTCATTAAGTTTATATTGAATCAATTTGATTTTTCATACTTTACTAAACCAAAAATATTAAACCACTTACGGCCCTTTATAAGGCAATCCCTTTGTTTTGAGCCTATCTTGTAACTATTGCTTTACACCACATTCTTTTCTTACATCCATGTCTTATGGCTTATTCAGTATTTAAAAATTTATATATATGCCAAGACTACTTGCTTTTTTAAGATATTCAAAAGTAAAATATCAAAGCTATGTAATATCTTATGTATTACTTTAATTTTCGATGATGAAAATTTTTATAAGGTAGATAGAATGTAAGACAAAGAATTTTTAAAAAATCTTATTATAAGTTGATTTCGATTTATTTATTCATTAAGTACTTTAATCTCAGAAATTATTTTATTAAAAATAATTAAAGTAAATTTTGATTAATTGAGTTTAAAATAATTTAAGATTTTATTTAATTTTATAATTATCAAATTATTTTCTATATTTAAATGATAAAGTTTAGTAATTGTAAAATAATAAGAATTTTATACGATCTGGTTTAAATGATTGAGATTTTGGAATTTAATATTTTAATTTTTATAAATAAAAAAATTAATTATATTATCTCTAATTTTAAGTTAAAATACTTGATTAGAAGCCAATTGACAAATTGATAATTAAATAATATTTTTAATATAATTTTAAAAGATTAAATTAGATTTTTAATTAATACTCTATACCCCTAATTTTATTAAAATTACCTAAACTAGCCTAATCTTAACCCTCTATCCCACTGCCATCCCCTTTCCCAAACCTAAACCCAATTGCTTCAGAAAACAAAAGCAGAGAAAGAAAAAAAACGTGAAGGGAGAGAGAGAAACGGGATGAGAAAGGAAAAAGGGAGGAGAGGAGCTGCACCGCCACTACACCTCGTCTTTACCACCACTGCACCTCGTCTTCACCGCCGAAGCTCTGCCACGGCCAAGTTTCAGTCGACAACAACCCGAGAGAGATTGAGTCCACACGTTGAAGGAAGCTGGAGGAGTGCCATTTCCATTAGCGCTTTGCCGTGCCGCCATCGTGATCGCCGAGAGGAAGACGACGAATCGTTCTGCCAAAGCCACCGCGAGAAGGATCGTCATCGCCGCAAGATTTATCCTGTCACCATTTCCACCATCGCCGGGAGAGGACCAAAATGCAATGGAGTAGGAGAAAGCCATGCGCCGTTCGCTGATGTTGGTTGGAGTCGTCGTCGAACCGCCATTGGAGGCAGCGCCATTGTGCCTCTGGCCGCGGTGATTGCCGGGAGTTGTCACTGGAGCCGCTGCCGTTTTATCCCTCTATTATTTTCTAATTGTAGTAGGTAATTTCTTTTTGGAACTCTTGAGATATCAATTTCTGTTATACGTTGCTGAGGATTTTGTGGCATTTTTGCGATAGGGTTGAGTTTTTAAGGTTGTACTACACAGTAATTAGAGTTATTATGGTAGTTGCGTGCGGAAGTAGAATTGAGCCGTGGTTGTGGCTGCTGTTGTTGCAAGCCGAGAAAAAAGATTTTTGACGAACTCTATAGTTTTTGAGTTTTGATTATTCGAGGTAGGGGCGCTTTTCTTAAACTCATTTTATTTTCGAGAATTGTTATAAATCGATATTAATGCGAAATGGTTTAATATATATATTGAAAATGAAAATGATATGAATTTTTGGAATCAGCTTGATTATTAACTGATTTGGTTTTGAATCCGGTGGAAAGGATTGCGAAATGGTTTGGTTGGGACCCAAAAAAGGTGGCAAAATTAAAATTTTAGGGAAGATGCTGGCGAAATTTTATTATGAGATTTAAGACTCTATTTAAAATGTTATTTAAAAAAAAGATTGGATTCGAGAGATTCTATTATTTGATTCTTGATTTATTAAGAAATAAGTATGTTTCGAGTTTAATCTATTTAACAAAAGTATATATTTTAAGAGTCGTCGTAGTACTCGAACTATCAGACTAGCGCAGTCGGAAGCGTGACATTCTGATATCTAGGATGTTACAAGAGAAATAAGTTTAACCAAAAAAATAAATTAAATTTTGAAATAATCTAAATTAATTTTTTTATAAAAAATGACCATAATATCTCTATTATAAAAAATAACTAAAATTTTTTTATTATATATATATTAAAAATTCTTAATCCTAACCGTATGACGGTAGAGATAAAAAGGAATAAAATTTAGGTTTCTCAAAATTAATATATATAATAGAAATATTTTAATCATTTTTTTTATAATAGAAATATTGTAGTCATTTTCTATAAAGACATTACTAAAAAAATTATTTTTAATGACTATTTATTATTTTACTTTTAACAATAGTTAAATATAATCAATAATATATTTATCGATAATTATACATTATATAATAATAATAATTATATAATTATCAATAAACAATTTTTTAATAACAAAAAAAGTATATAGTTGTCATATAATATATAATAATATCAGCAACTATTAGTTATTATAAAAACATGTGTTAAATACGATATATAATAATCATTATATTATTATTACTAAAAATTTAGTAATAAAAATGATTTTGGTTCTAGAGAGAATAAAATAAAATTCAAAACCCTACATAGATGGCTTGGCCGCCAATAAACTATTTCTTTTTTAAAAAAAAATCCTTTATGACAAACATTAAAGATGGCTGAATTATTGGTAAGTAAAAAATTTAAATTCCCACGTTTAGGTTTTAAAGACAGATGAGCAGTGGATAATCCACGTTTAGTAAAAAGGGGAAATTCTAATATGCTTTTATTTATTACGATAATTATGGTCATTATATAAATATTATTAAAAATATATTTTTTATATTTTAATTTTTTAAGTAATATTTTAATAATAATAAAATATTATTTTAATTTTAATAATATTTTTTAAAATTAGCATGCAGCTGATTTTGGATATATTCTTAGGAATTATTTGGATAATTGGATTAATTGCATCGATACGTATTATATTATTATTCAGAGTTCTTCGAGTAGTATTTATCTTGATCTCATCGTCAAAATCTAAAAACTATGTAATTAATAAGTCCTGGACGGTGGATTTAGTTCTAATCCAATAGACTACGAATGTGGCAACAGATTACATGAAAAAAACTGTCGTACGTTACAATATTTTTTATACAGAATAGTTGTTGTTCCAACAGGATTTGGTTGAATTTTTAATAAAAAATATGTCAATTTTTCTCTCTTTTTTTGTTTGTATATGTTTCTTTTGTCTTTAGTTACTAAAAAAAATTTCTCTTATTGGAGCTCCCTTCAAGATTTTAAAATGGCATTGTATTTGTGTGGTGAGTTATTTTTCAATTTAATCGATTTAATTTTTAATTGTTTAAATTCTTTTTATTGTTTTAACTAATCTAATGATGGCTCTTAAGGAAGTGTTAGGAGAAATATACATTAGGTAAATTCAAGAGCCGACCCTCCATCGCTTACTATAAATTGCAACAAATAAACTAAGGATAAGATCACACTACCACGACCACGACAAAGATAAAGCTACGATGATGATGAGAACTAATTGTGTTATTATTGTGCTCTTTCTCTTCTTTGCTCATCTCTACTCTTCCTTCAGTTTGCGAGAGTCAGCATCATCACTTCGTTTATTAGCGGAAACATTCAATTACAGTAGTAAGACACAAAACTTAGCAAAATTTGCTATTGCTGAGCATAACAAAAGATCTAAAGACAACCAGCTGAGACTTATACGAATCCTTAGTTGCGCAAAAGTATTTAACACAAAGAATTCAGTCACCTACGGTCTCGAATTGCTGGCAAAAGATAGAGAAGGTAAAACTAACAAGTACTTTGCTCGGGTGTATCAGCCCAATTATATCCCTAGTAATTCTATATATGAACTACAAAAATTTGAACTTGTAAAATAAATTAATTAGTTGGGATGACAACGGATACCCCTCTCTCATTTTATTTCAGTTGAAAAAAAAAAAAATATCTTTTTTGGTTTTTGGTCCTTTTTCTATAAGATATATTGTATCCTAATCATCTTTAAATTTTAACTAAACTCTCATTCATCAATAAAATTGGACAAATCGACTTCTGCAATCAATTGACAACGAATTGCCTGTCTAACGTATTAGGTAGAGTTTGAGGTGTCAATACCAAATGTCATGTGTCAATAAGAATGGTTGCAGTGACTAAAATTTCCTTCCTTGCAACTCAAACATTGTCGCTTCATTGAAGTATGCCACGATTTGCTGCATAGTGTCACCATCAGGGGAAGAAAATTAGGAAATTCGATCATATCAAGCATTACATTTGTATTCTCAAGACTACCAACAGTTTGCACAAATGAGCAACAAATGGATCAAGGCCAAGCCCCTTTCCTCTTATTTCAACTCTCTAAAAAAAACAAAAGAAAATGAAAGATTATAACTAAAAAAGGTTGATTAGATTGGAAAGCTCAAGCTTCATCCGAAAAACTGAAGGAAAGGAAACCCTACCAAAAAAACACGTTAACAGAGTTACGAGAAGGAGAGAAGGAAAATCTAATCGCTTGGTGGGTTTTGTAATTGAAGAAGAATGGAGACGAAGCCCCACGAAAATTTCAAAGCTTGCCAATTGCAAATGTGTAAACATAAGTGTTAAGCCACGAGTTTGAGTTGCACGGAGGAGTTTTTTAGTCCCTACAACTATTTTATTGACGCGTGGACACTTGGCATTGACACCTCATCAGACTTCACCAGACATATCAAACAAGTAATCTGTTGCCAATCGATTGCATTATAAGGGTTGATTTGTTCAATTTTATTGATGGCTAGGAGTTTGACTAAGGTTTAAGGATGATTAGGGTTAGGAGTGTTCATTGATCGGATAATATCTGCAGATCCGCGATATTTATCCGTATCCGATAAGCAATTTATGGATATTATCCGATCCGCAAGATGATCGGATCACATCCGATCTGATCTGCACTCTAATAAGATCGGATCGCAGAATCCGCACCTAATAAATAAAAAACAAAAAATAAAAAATATATGGTGAATGCTATTATGTCCTCTCTAAAATAAAGGGTAAATTACCCCTTGTGATATATATAGTGTTTATAATTACAATTAAGTTGAATATTAACCATAATAATTAGGTATATGTTCTCTACTTTTCTTTCTCTCGTGATTATTTAAATTTAGTTTAGCACCACCAATTTATGGTGGTGGTGGTGGCTATCACCGCCGAAGAAATCTCTTTGCAGTGACTCACAAACCCATCAATAAGGTGCATACGTATTCAGCTCATTACACGTGGTAACATTTGTGCTACCGAAGTACGGAGAATCTTTGCTACATAGGCACAACTCCTTCCCAACTTCAACGTACACCCACTGCGCCTCATACACCTATTCTGTACGGTGATAACATCCTCAGAGTTCACTATCCACAAAACTTTTGTCCTATAAAAGTAATTAAATTCTTGTGCATAATTGTTACCTTATCTTGCAAATCCTATTGTCTGCAATTGAATTCGACTTGATTTTCATCTCATCGACAACAATATTTTTAATCTCATGAGGATTCGAATCTACCATCTCTTGAAACTTGTATTTGACATCATCAACAACAATGTCTTTATGACTTGAGGATCTGAAGAATCTTTCCAAATGTCTTTATGACTTCTATCATCACGGAGCATAAGCTCTCCTCTACCTTCAAGTGCATCAATTGCATTCGTAAAGATCTCTTCCACTTCATAAAACTCATCTAGTAAATCACTTTCAATATATATATCACAAGGGGTAATTTACCCTATATTTTAGAGAGGGTATAATAGAATTCACCAAAATATATGTTATTTTAACCTCACAAACCCCAGTTTCTCTACTTCCTCTCCTAAAATGTAAAAACAATGGCACCTCTCACTAAATCTCACCTTGAGATCCAGTCACCCCATCCTACCCTCTTCTCAGATCTAACCTTAGCCACACCGAAGACTGCTCACGTTGCCGCCTTCAACTCACCGTGGTTCTTCTTCGTCGACGTCCTTACAGTATTTGACGACACTTCTTCTTCATTCTTCCTCGTGCTCTTCACTGCTTCATACATATTTGTGGTTTGTCGTTCACTGTGGTTCCTCTCTCATACATCGCAATGTCTTCCCTCGCCGAGTTGTGCCCGTGATCTCGCCACATTGCACATTTGGAATTGCCGCATTGCTATTGCTACTACTATTAGATCTCCAAAGCTGCTTGGTGTCTTCCGTTCTCCTCCTTTGACTCTGCGTGGTGGCTTTATTCTGGTCCTTTATTCATGCTTTCAGTGCTTCATGAATCTTTTTTTCTTTAAATTTAGATATGAAAATTGTTATACTGGAAAAATTAATTATTGGTTTAAGCTATTTAGATATATATACAAAATGTTAGTTCTAAATGTTCTATTATTTAATTCTTGCCTGCAGGGGTTCAATTTTACATGTTTAGTTTCTGAGGTGTTGTTGTGTGCAGAATGAATAGCTGTTAAATAGGTTTAAAAAAGGGTGAAATATATTTTATTGATTTTTTTATAGAAATAATAATTTTAATATATTTTTTATTTTTTGCAGATATATCCGATATCCTATCCTATCTACAAATATTTGGATAGGATCGGATCCAAGTATTAAAAATATGAATATCGTATCCGATGAGTTTTGTGCGAATCAGATCGAGATTTCGATCATATCCGATCCATGTACACTCCTAATTAGGGTGTGATATGTCTTACAAAAAAATTATTAAGGGCCAAAAAATAATATATATTTACTCGAAAAAAAAGGCTTTTTGTTTTCTTCATTCTCATCATAAGTTTTCATTTATCCATCTTTGTAGGAAAGATGAATTCGGGTAGAAATTCATGAATGTTAAACAACAAATTTTAGAAATTTTAGAAAAAATAATATAAAATAATAAATATAACACAATATAATTCTATATATAATCTAACTTAAAAAAATAAAAATTCATACATTACAAAAAAAAAACGTTGAGTACTGTCGGTTTAATAAAATAATTTCTCTGATAATAAAGTTACCGTCGAATTTACCGTTGTCCTGAAGTTGATGGTATAAACGTCGTCGGAAACTATTTATCGGCGGAATATTTTGTCTGACGCTAACTACCGGCGAATTTTCTATCGAGATTTTCTGTAAACTCCGTGGAATTAATAAATAATAAACCAATAAATTAATTATTATTTAAAAAAAATAAAAAATTAAATTTTATAATTTATAATTGAAGAAATAATTAAAATATGAATTTTAACACTAATTTTAAAAATTTTTACCTAAAATTAAGCCGAACAGATCGAACCGATTATATATATATATATATATATATATATATATATATATATATATATATATATAATACCAAGAATCAGCCTTCTTCTCCAAATTAAGACCATTCACGCTGCTGGAAGAGGGGTTTACGTTAAATACCCTAACCTTCACTTCCAAAACTTCAATTGTCCATAAATTTCAATCTGGAGCTCCGATTGACAAGTCGTCAGTGGCCACGCGTTCGTCTTAAAATTATCTACAAAACTCATAGATCAATCTGGTAAGATTCTAACAATTTTTTACTCAACCACTCTTTCCTAATTTTAAAATTTATGATTTTGAGTTTGATAGATAATGTGATTTTGATGTTCTAGGCTTGAGTTAGCTTGAGAAAACTATTGGATTTTATTCATTTGATGAGTGGGTAAGGTAAAGAACCGTTGAACCCTTCTGAATTATTGAATTAGTGAACCCTATAATGATTATAGTGATACTGTGTGAAAATTATATTGTGTTCTTATTGATTTGAAGTTCAATTGGGCAATTTGGAACAAAATCCGGGTGATTAAACTTGAAAAATTGACGTTTGGAAGTTTGGAGCTTGTGACAGGAGAGGTTTTTGATGTGTTACGAGTTTAGGATGGAATCGGTCAAGGTATAATTTTGGTTTCTCGTAGATAATATATAATATTTTGTGAAAATATAGGCTAGAAGACCATAGGATAGGTTGAAAATATGGGAATATGTTAATGCTAGTAACCTTGATGGAAATGTAGAATTATATTGTGAATGAATTGATGAACGATGATTTTGTTGAGTTGGTTATAGGAATTGTGTTAATTAATGTTGTTGATGGGAGTTGATGAATGATTATTGATGAATATGAGTATTGATTATGAAAGATTAAGGATTGGTTGAATTTTTTTTGTGTGTTGAATAATGAATGAATCGAGAGTTGGAAATGATTTGAATGAATTGAATTGAATGATGATGATAATTGTTGAATGAATTGAATGATGATGATGATGAAATTAATATGAAAATGTGTTGTGGGGATCGTGGTGATTTACCGCCCACGGGTTATGAAATTATGATTCATGCACCTGACAAGGACCGCGGTGGTGTACCACTTGTCAAGGATTGCAATTGAGGTGGGGATCGTTGTTATTTACCTCCCACGTGTGTGCTGTTTTTCAATTAAAAACGTCTGTGGAGATCGAGGTGGTTTACTGCCCACAGGTGGTGGGGATCGAGGTGGTTTACCGCTCACCAGGTGAGGATCGTAGTACTGTACTGCTTACCAGTTTTCAAGAGGACGATGTCCAGATTAGCTACCAGACATGTCAGATTGGATATATAACCAACAGATGAGACTTAGCAACCATAGGGCAGGCATACATCATATGAATATGTGTGTTTTGTTTGATTGTGCATTAATTGGGCTTGCCTATGTGATTATTATTCTTTCCTGCTATATTTGCTACCTGCTGTATCCGTATCCTACTTGTGTTTACTTTATCTATATTACTTGTCTGTGCACTGGTGATTTAGAGGGTTGGAGAAAGCAAAAAGTGAAGGGTTAAGTTAGAAATTGATTCAGGACTTGAGAACCTTAGATAGTTACCTATTTTCTTGTTTAGTTTATTTTCTTTAAGATTTAAATCCGAGTGTCGAAATTTTAGGAATACCCTTGGATTTTTTGGAACCTTATATATTATTTATATGGGCACCTTTACTATACTGAGAACTCCCGGTTCTCATTCTATACATATATTATTGTTTTCATATGCAGGTCAGAAGGTACCTCACTGAGCATTCTAGAGACTCTGTGGAAATGAAAAACTCTTAGGACTTAGGGTTGTATTTTATTTATGTTTATATATGTATATCGATTCTCCATCTTGTATTTTATGCTTGTCCCTCTTATAAGTTTACTTGGAGAAACATGATTTATATTTATTTGTTGGTTTATTTTTGGGTTATATATATATATATATATATATATATATATATATATATATATATATATATATATATATATATATATATATATATATATATTCTAGCCGACCTTTGCTTCTCAGGTTGAGTTTAGAGCTTGCTTATGTATCTATCTTTTGAAACTATATTTGTATACTTGTCTCTTTGGTTTTCTATATAAGCCTTCTATTCAATCGCTTTTCGAGTGTGGCGAGCTTTTGGTCTTGTTTTGTTCAATCTTTCTCCCAAGGCTCGAGTTAAACTATTCTTTATGTATATCTATTTACACCTCTGCATGATAGGGTGTTACATTTTCCATGGATTTGTCAAGATCAGTTGCTGATTATCGTCGAATTAATCGATAAATTTTGGCGCCTTTTGTCGTGAAATGATGCCAAAAGTTATCTTCAGATTAATCTGACCGTAGTTAACTTTTTTAATTTTTTTTGGCACAACCTAGTCACAATTTGTAGAAATAAAAAATTTAAACTATTATTAATAACAAAATTATTAACAAAAATCTAAAATTAGCAAAAATCAACAAATTATTTTATTAAAAATAAACGGTCGGAATTCAAATGAATGCCACAGTAGTATAGTACAATGAAGTAGACAAAGAAAACTAAAAGAAAGACCCCCTACAGATCCCGATAGTCATCGTCGTCGTCGTGGTCCCCAGCTCAGGCGACGGTGAAGGTGTTGACATGGGTGCCCCACCAACAACAGCGCCGCTGGAAGCCTGAAACCAGCAGCGCTGCTGCCTCCAGTGCGCATCTGCTGACTGTACTCCATCATCTGCTATCGCAACCGCTCGAGCTGCTCCCGTTTCTTCATCAGGTCAGAATTGACGACAACGTGTGCAAGAATCTCTCGATATCTCTGCTTAGACTGCTCCTGCTACTGGTGAAGCACCTGTGTCAGCTTCTACACCTTCTCCCTCAGGTCAACAACTTCCTGGGATCAGAAGGGCTGGTGGCAGAGGCAGAGGAACCGCCATCCCGAATGAGGGGAGGCCACTGGCAAAGAAGAAGTCCAACCCGAAGTGGTGATTCTTGTGTGTTCGGAGGTGGTCTTGTGTCAAATCCTATCAAGATCCACAACGAAGGTATCGGAGCCGGCTTTATTAGCTCCACCAAGCGGCTGAGATTGCTGAGTCACGACCTCCAACCTCTGCTAATACTCCTCCTGTGTCATACACGAGAGTTATGATTAGGATAATTGTTCAATAATAGGCTTTAAACCAAATAAAGTTGAAATTTAAACTCACATAATGGGCTGCCGACCGCTCGTAACCAAATCTCTCCTTGTTTGCTTTCAAAGTATGAGTATACTTGAAGGCCTCCGCCAGTGTTGCTTCTCATTCTAAAGACTTAGACTACAAATTAACATATCAACCAAACAATGAAATAAACAAACAAATTAAACAATGATAAACAAGTACATATGAAGTAAGAAATCTTATCAAAAGTCAAAAACATAATTTTAATTTTTTCGATTTTCCTAAAAAATCTTGTTAAAATTTCGATAGAGTCTCCTCTGAAATTCGGATTTAGCCACCCTTGAAGGGTTCCATCCAAACCCATTATCAACCATTATTTTTCCAGTCAAGCATTTTTTAAATAATTTCAACAGTAGGAATTAGCAAACAGTTCAATAGTCCAACATTATTTTTCTGCACTCTCAGAGCCTAATCTAACCTATTCTAACCTATACTAACCACCTAAATCCACTAAAAGTAATTCAAGTAACTACTAAAATAGTAAATTAAACCGACATTTATACCAGTCTGGTCTTAGTCATTATGAAGGTTACTGGCCTATCTGTATACCTGGACGACTTGGGCAAAGTTCTGTTAGCGACATTCGTTAGGTGGCGACGCTTGAACCCGTCGTTATCTCTGAAGTAAGCCTCCAAATTCACGCAGGATGTTCGGACGGATCCAGTTCGTCGGGTGGTCTTTTCCCAGACGAACGTCGCACATCATCTGCTAAAACTGCTTAGCAGCGCGGTGGTCAAAGGTCTTCCTGATGATAACGTCGTGTTCTTTATCCCATATGAACTTCAACTACACAAAGTGATTCACCAAGATTACTTAGTTGGAATGAAATACAGTTTATATACAATTAAGTAATTCAAGTGAAATTGAGTTCTTACCGCTGACTTTTGAAATCATCGCTCTGTCACACATCAGTTGGGATCTGCGTGTAGGTCGGCCACACTTAGTCATACATCGACTTAATGACCTCTGTAATCTCCTGTGTGCACCCATTGGGATTATATAATAAAACGAAGTCTAGCAAAATAATTCAAAGTCATTATTGTTTCTGTTCATATAATTGATACTTAAACATTTCACTGTTTTAATTTGTTTGAAATATTTATGTTATATTACAAACCACAATGATACACAAATACATGATCAACTAAAATTAGTAACATATATATATACAAATACATGATTAACTAGAAATTATCCTAACCTAACTGCCTAAAATCAACTACAACAACAACTAATCTACCTAAACTAATTACTAACAATCAACTTACTAAATAAAATTAGGATTAACTAATTACCAAAAAACAACTAACTAACCTGGAGCAGTGACGACAGGGCAGTGGCAATAGAAATAGAAAACAGTGACGATCTATCCAGCGGCGGGAGGACAAGGCAGCGGCAGCGACAGGGCAGGGGGCGGCAGCAGGGGAAGAGGTCAGGGGTTTAGAGAGAGAGAGAGAGAAAATGAAATTTCAAAATGAAGGGAAAGAAGTTTGCGATTCGAATTTAGGACATGATTACCGTCGAATTTAACAGCGGATTAATCCAGTGGTAACATGCTTTGTGTAACCAAAACACAGCATTTCACTAAACTATATTCATAAATCCAACGGTAACTAGCACACCAAAATTTATTTTTCTCCCACCAAATATTACCGTCAATGTTACCGTCAGAACATCATCAACTTTGACATTAATATTTTAGTATGACGAATTTATTTTCATATCCAACGCAAAACTCACCACTAAAATCTGATGATAATTTCAACAATTCTTAGCATTTTTTGTAGTGATAAAAATATAATATAAAAATTCATCTATATCATTTTAAGATCAATCCATTTAAAAGTCTAACTTTATTCATGTATTAGCTATCACACTTCTATGGT
The DNA here is from genome assembly GCF_003086295.3 of Arachis hypogaea. NCBI lineage: Eukaryota > Viridiplantae > Streptophyta > Magnoliopsida > Fabales > Fabaceae > Arachis > Arachis hypogaea. The sequence continues at coordinate 6,106,406 of NC_092039.1, read as the reverse complement.
AATAATGTTTAGATTTCATATGAACAAAAATAATAATAACGAGAATTCTAATTTAAGATTTTTCTATAAATATATATTCAAAAATTATATTATATATAAATTCACTTTGTGGAAATTTAACATGTCTTTATGGGGGCATATAAGAGTTCCATGAACGTTGAAGAAGATGTTGTTCTTTGTGGATCCCGTACACGCTGTCGTGGAAGTTTCCTTCGAACACATCTGGTTGCTGTCTCTGTGTCATAATTGTCAAAACCAAACCTATGATCGAACCGGTCAGACTACTGAATCATTAGTTCAAGTAATGACTCACCGGTTGTACGATTGATCTGATCATACGTAAATAAAAAAATATATGATAGTAAAAAATAATAAATTTAAATTTAAAACATATAATTTCACTAACATTTTAAGAATAATCAAATAATTCTAAAATAATATAGAACAAAAATAATAAGTATTTTGTTATTTTTACTCTGTATAAATATTTTTATTTTGTTTTTATAATTAAATAAGTATTATTTTCACATTTCAATAATATATTAATTACTTTATACGTATTATACTACTATATACTACAAATATTTATTAAAAAATATTATTATTATATATTATATAATTACGGAAAAAAAAGTGAGTGTCGTATGATTATTGTTAAATAAAAATATAATTAATTTAAAAATGAGTGAATTTTTAACTAAAATTAAAATAAATTAATTAAAAGTAAACTATTTGATGAAAGATATCTATATGTATTACAATTTGCATATATATTAATAAGCATGACAGTTTGGTGGCTATTCATTCATGCCTCTTTCTTTGAGGAGAGGGATTTAATTATGAAGAATTACACTATGCACATACTATTCTTTTCTACTACTATTATTTTTAATTATATTCTTTCTTTATATTGTATATTATTATTTTTTAATACTATTATTATTTGTACAGATATAATTTTTAGAAAAGAATAATATTAAATTTTATGTTCTTATCTATGAGAGTATTATGGTTTATTATATTATAAATTAATATTGTACCATATAACAGGAATAATATTAAAATATATATAATTAAACATAATAAAAAATTAAGTTTCGAAGATTTTGCCGTTACTGATATCTTATTAGTAGATACATAAATGATCTCGTAGGTAGCTAGAAAGCTTTGCATATATAAACACGGAATCTTATAACCTTCTTAGAACGAGCCGGGTGCAATAGTTTTAATTTTGTTGTAGCCGTTAATGTGGCAGGATTGATTCCATTGTTGCTACATATTGAAGTCATATATTTTCTTCAAAAAATTAACGATTTCTCTTTTTTTCTCTTCCATTTATTTTTTGTCTGTCTCATTTTTTTACCTACCATATATATTTTATATATAATTATAAATGACTAATTATAAATTTGATAACAAAATTTTAGTCAAACTAAGCATGATGACATTGCGTAATTGCCTTTAAAATTAAGATTGGAATTGAAATCGAAACACAATTACATTGTGCTTGGAATTTATGAAGCTGGTAAAATTTGTCACTGTCTCATTATTAACAATACGACTTATTTCTGTTTGCATTTATTAAACTTCCTTCCTCCATTTTTTTGTTTATTTGTTTTCTTTTTTCTATATCTCTTTATCCTTTTCACTATGTGTACAAGTGATATTGTATATTTTATGTTATTTACTTGATAAACTAAAATGTGTCAGGATATTTTTTTATCACAAGAACAATAAAATTTTTTTCTTTGAAAATAAGGTTTCTCTATGTTTTTGTCTTTTTTTTTTTTGTGTTGTCTCTGACTGTCTGCGTCGGTTGTTGAAAAAAAAAAATAAAATAATTAAAGTAATACAATTTAAATAAATTTTGAATTACAATGATATAGAAGGAAAAATAATGACATAGTGTTATTAGCATGGAACTATTAATTATTATTAATAGTGAATTAGGATCCGCTAAATTTTAAATCTTCATTTTAGAGAGTAAAGTGTGATCTCTCACCTTTGAATAATATTTTTTTATGTTTTTTTCTGGTCCCACCAATGGAATAATTGGTGCGAGATCATATTTTATACTCTAAAGTAAAATCTAAAATTTAGAGAATCCAAATCCATTATATTGTATATAAACTTTTTTTTCTTGTTTTATTTACACGACAAATCTGTTTGTCGATTTAAAAATTTTTAAAATCTAATTTAAAATGTAACATCTTAACTTCGTTAACAAAATTAATTCTAAAAAATATTTTAGTTTTTGTAGAATTAATCATAAGTCGGATATTTTAATTCTTAAGTATTTAAATTAAATTTGTAATTTTTAGCGAATTTAAAAAACTATAATACTGAGATGTTGGTATCTTTTATCTTTTTAATTAATGTTAAAAGGAATATTTAAAAAGTTAAAACTAACATTTAAATGGAATAATTTAATCTATTTGCATTCAAATATAAATTTTTACTGTGGAATTTTATGTTAATACACTTTGGTATAGATAACCATTACTTGACAAGTTGACAGTTTTCATGAAGGTATTTAGATAGAAGTACAAGTAAAAACTGACGTTTTGTAAATACTGAAGAAAAATTAATTCATTAAATATCTATCACGAAATATGTGTTTGAATTTGAACATAGCGATAATGTTTTCCATTGTGACCAAAAAGTGTTTTCAGAAATTAAAACAAAATTCATAATCCAATGTTAATCTGAGAAAGGACAGAAAAAGTGAAAAACCCTATTTTTCAGCAAACAAATAACAGACTATGATAAATAATTTTCAATTTAATTAAAAGTCACGAAAAAGTTATACATAAAAGAGTACACTGATATAGAGTTATGTTCGATCACCTAGGTGAAGAAAGTCCAGCATCTAAATTGGTGTCATAGCAAAATAAAAAGCATTGTTCCAAATGGCTTATGGTTCTCCTATTATCAACGGTGACTTGATAACGGTTGTGAGAATGATGTGGTTGTCGCCTACGAAGACGGAGGGATCGTCTATTCCGAGGCAGACTCGGAATTTGATGACAGGTACTCAGGGTGATTCAGGCGGCGATAATTCCTGAATGATGAGGTCATGTCACGATAACGTGCACCGAGTCCTTCACTGTCTGCATGGTCACTATCCCCTTTCTCAGTCAACGGTTCCTCCAACCCGTTCGAATCATTCCCATCCCCCGAATTGGTGCTCCAACCATCAGTCCAGTGGCTTGGCAACTTTGGCGTGCTCATCCAAATCCGACTTACTATCAGACATCTCTGGGTAAAAAAAAAAAACCATTGAAGAACAAAGCATGTCGTACACATTATCGTTTACGGAATTAACTTAAATGGAAGTCCGTAGTCGTGAGTCAATAGTCTATCACAATTTTTGGTCTATATAAATTGGTTGACTTGTTGGCTTCTAACATTACAAAGACAAATTTTTTATTTTTGGGTTAAGGTTGACCAGGGAGAATTGCTAAAAGAATATATCAAATTCAATTTAACCATAATCATTTATACTAAACGCACATAGTTTTTGTTTTCAAAAGTATACGTTTGGTCATTTGATTTTTCAACATGGAGACCTGAAGACTATGACAATGGTTAAATTTTCTATTAAGTTTACTGTTTTTGGTAAAGTCATAAGGATCTATTTTTGTTCCAATCACAAGGAGCCCGTAATAAACAATTTTTTGGGTTGTCAATTCTTGATCCTGAGCATCATAATAGTGGTGTTTATTTACTTCCGGAAATTCAATTTATTAAGCAAGTCTGTGCATATTTTTTGGGGAATAAAAACGGTATTTCATATGCCTAACACAACAGATTAACAACTATTTCAGTAAATTCAAGACAACTGTATATTCCTCTGATATAGAATAAAGATAAAAAAAATCACCAATGTTAGAGCACAGAACAGGAACAAACAGGAGCCAGATTCCACTGTTTCTGAAGACCAACGACGCAACTTAGGAGAGACAAGGGATACCAGGTGAGTTAGAGATCTAGAACCATCATCCAGAGTTCAGGGTTTCCACCCTTGAGAGATATAGAAGGGGCACTTCGAAAGAGATAGAGGAGAGGCAACGACGGCGCAAATCCTACCGTTTCGCTATTCTTCTGCTCTTTCTCACTGAATCGTTGCGAAAGATTCCGATTCGCCTCTTTGGGGATGGCATGTGCCCACCTCCCGCAACAGTGTGCACAACTTCAAGATGAACCCTAACTTCTCTAACAGGCTTGAAGGTCGGCTTATTCAAATCTAAAATTTGGGAGATTTTTTAATTTTTCCTTTTGATTCCTGTTTCAATGCCCTCCTGTTCAACTATGGGAATGTTTGAAATTCGTAAAAAGGACCATCACAAACTACATTTGCTAATTCATTACATTTCCTACTTACCCGTGTTTACTCACTTTTACCGTGGCTCATTAACCAAACTAACTATTTCCATAGTCAAACTCATATGGGAGTTAGTCACATTCAATCCATGTGTTAAGCTCCAATTGGCTACACATTCTTTAGCCACCTTGTCCGCTCAAATGAATTGACCACCATAGAAGTCACCTAATTTAAGATATGCAAAAATAAATATAAATTTCCATCATATATTTATTAAATTGGTGTAGTATTTTAGTTTTATGAATGATTTTGCATTTAAATTATAAGAACCGACCCTTCATGTATTGCCACAAGTCATTATTCTAATTTCTTTACACAATAATTTTGACTCATAAGCAAATGATAAAGCCGGAAAAACTAAAATTCGGCATAATTAATGTCTAAATACAATAAGTATATTCAAGAGCTAAAATTTCCTAATTAATTACTATAAATTGCAACTAATAACACCACAAAAACAAAAGCAAACCATGCATTTTAAGTTATTATATATACAATGACAATATATGTTGAAGATTTGTATTTCAAATTGCGAAATAAAATTGTAAGATTGGAGAGATAAATAAATAAACTCGAACAAAAAAAACATAAAATTCTTTCAACATGAGATTTCACAGCCTTATTATCCTCTTTCTGTTTGCTCACCTGTCCGCCGTTACGGTTGCCGCCGCAGCCGCCTGGCCGGAGTCAGAATTGCTTGCAACTATTTCTCACGAGAGGGATGTCAAAAGTCCCAAGGTGATTAAGATTGCGAAATTTGCGATCAATGAACAGAACAAGAGATCAAAAGCAAAACTGAAATTGGTGAAAATCCTTAGATGCACGGAGAACGTTTACACAATTGACAACTCTTTCTCCCTGGAGCTGTTGGCCAAACATGGAACCAGGACTACTAAGAAATACTTGGCTCACTTGTTTGAGACCAAGGATTATTGGTTTCGTCCATCGACGAATCAATTTGAGCTAGAAAGCTTTGAACTTGCTCAATAGAAAATAAATTATAAATATGTGAATGTTGCATATAAACGAATAACGTTTTATTCCTCCATATTTATTATATTAGTGCCATGTATCCTTCTTCGTTTCATGCATTTTAAACCATCGTATTTGCTCTTTTTTTTTTTTCTTTCAAGATAATCTATGCACAAAACATTAGGCCAGTTAAAATGCGCTAAACCCATCGGACCATTCTATTTATCTATTTAAATAGGTGGGTTTTACTTCTAAAATTAAACCCGTTTAAATTTCGGGTTAAATGGATTGAGTCCGATTAACCCGAAAAATGACGGGTTAAACGGGCCAATCTGTGGGCTAAACGAATGACCCGTTAATTTTTTTTACATTTTTTTAAAAAAATAGCACTTTTAGCCAATATTTTTTTTTACTCGACCCGAAAATCAACTAAAATATTATTTTTTAATGGTTTTCGACTTAAAAATTGTATTTTTTGTCAAAATATTTTTTTAAAAAATAAAATAAAATGATAAACGGGTTGATCCGTTTAACTCATCGGGCTGACTATAAACAGTCCAAACTAGAAAATTCTAGTTCGTGAATAAAGCGAGTTTAAACGGGTCAGTCCATTTAACCCACAGATTTAACGGACCAAACCTAAATAGACTGGGCTAACCTGTTTGACAGCCCTACAAAGCTTTCTCATCAAAGAATAATAATATAATCATTGTTTATAAATAATATAAACTTTAATCAAATTCATTTTTATAATTAAAATAAATAGGATTAAAATTTATAAATAATATAATTATATTAGATTCATATTAATAAATAAAATATAAATAAAAATATAAAAGATTTTGTGATTAACTAGTATTTTTTGTTTAAAATTTGATTGGTTATTATACAATAATGAAAATATTTAATTAATTTTTATGCAACATTTTAGGCCATTACTCTGATACTCTATAGAAATTAGAAAGCAAATGACTTTTTCTTATATATTAAATAAATCTCGTTATATATTTTATTAAATTATAGATAATTAACTTATGACATAATTTTTTATTTTTATGGGATTATAAAATTTGAAAAAATCAGTGTGGTATTAGAGTATTTTTAATGTTTTAAAAAATTAATTTTGTCCAAATTTTAAAATAATTGGTTAAAAATATAGCAAAATCTATAGATTATGCAATAATAATTTATTCTCTAATTTTGTAAAGGATAATTGAGCAATTGTTAAAATTTTATTATTGATATTCTTGTAAAGCTTTTAGGAGTTGAATCACTAGAAGCTCTAAGGTAGAAAGTCTCCCACCTGAACAGGTTCATCTATCTATCCCACAGCAATATGTGGTTAATTAGGAGTTATTATCAATTTCTTAGAACATTTCTTTGTTTTCATTAGGTTATAAACACCTTTATTTCTTCTCTCAAAAGAAATTAGGAAACGTAGATTTTGATGTTTTAGTGGTTATTTTGGACAAGAAAAAATATTAATTGTTATTTTGGACAAGAAAAAATATTAATAACAATTAGGAAACGTATATTTTGTTATTAAGTTTTTAATTTAGGAAAAAATCTAAGATTTTCAAATTAGGAAACGTAGATTTTGTTATTAATTTTGTAGTTTAATATTTTTGTTATTAATATTTTTTCTTGCCCAAAACATTTTCTTCTCTCATAAGAATTAATTAAAAAATTAAAATCGTTTGAACAAAAAAATATTAATAACAAAAATATTATATTGAACAGAAAATAGTTATTATGAATTAATTAAATGTTTAAATTATCTTTTAATTAATAAAAGAAACAAAAATAATATGTATATAGATTATAGATTATAGTATAAAAGATTTATAGAAAGGTCTATAGTCAAATTACTTTTATAGAAAGATCGTAAGAGATAAAAGTCTATATCGACTAAAAAAGTCAGGGTATTCATACATTCAAAAAAATCATATAATAAGTTTTTAGTTATTATTTTTATGTGAAATAATTTTTTTATTAATAATTAAATTTACCATTCATTATTTAAAACTTAAAATAATTTAATATATATATTTTCATATTTAATTGGGTGTTAAGTTTGTTGCACAAATAAAAATATTTTATTTTCTTACTTCTTATTTAAAAATAATATTTTTCTCTCCATGTATCTAAAAATATAATTAACTCAAATTTTTTTTAAAGCAATTAAATCTTAATTCTAATTATTAATTATAATATTTGTATTTTCTCGAAATTATATATAATAAATATTTAAAAGAAGAGAAACAAAAATATAGATTAAACGATAAGAGGTAAAACTTTAAAACTAAATAAAAAACTCAAAAAATAAACATATAATAATATCTTTTTCATGTGAATAATATTACAATTTATTTTTAATTATATTTAATTATAAATTTAATGTATTTTTTATAAATTTATGAATTTATTTGAATTATATTATTTTATTTATTTTTTAGGATAAAAAGGTAAAGAGAGATAGAGAATGAGAGAGAAAGGAGAGAGAAAGATAAAGAAGAAGGATAGAGGGAGTTTGTTGATTTTGGAGAAAAAAATTTTATTTTAATTGTAATGAAAGAGTATTTAATGACACATTTTAATTTGTCAAATTAGTAATATAAAATATAAATTATAAGTTATATATAGAGTGGAAAGTGCAATATAAAGAAGGGGAGAAAGATAGATAAGAGAATAATGTAGCATGTCAGAATGGAGTTTATTAATTTTAGACAAAGATATTTTTCTCAATTTTAATGAAAGAATTATGTGATACATTTTTTTGTTAAATTAATAATATAATATAGTTATATTTTAATTTTAATTTTAATTATGTAAGTACTAAAGTTTTTGAAAATTTTATCATAAATTAATTTTAAGTTTAATTATTTATTTATAGCTTTAATTTTAAAAATCTCTTTATTAAAGATAATTAAAATTTTGATTAATTGAGTTTGAAATAAATTAAGATTCTTATTCAATTTTATAATTATTGAAGTGTTTTCTATATTTAAATTATAAAGTTTAGTAATTGTAAAATAATAAGAATTTTATATGATTTAATTTAAATAATTGATAGGTTGAAATTCAATACTTTAATCTTTATAAATAAAGAAAATTAGTTACATTATCTTATATTTTAAATTAGAATACTTGATTGAGAATTAATTAGTAAATTGATAATTAAATAATATCTTTAAAGTAATTTTTTTGAAAATAATTTAGATTTTGTAAGGTTTCACATCGGTTGGGGAGAGAACGAAGCATGCCTTATAAGGGTGTGGATACCTCTTCCTAACATGACGAATTTTGACGAATGAGTGTGGGGGCTTTGGCTATCATCGTCCCTATCGTCAAAGGCAAAACCGTGAGGCCTTGTGTGCCAAAACAGACAATATCGTGCTAGCGGATAGTCTGGACTGTTACAAATGATATCAAAGCCGGAGCCCGGATCGATGTGCCAGCGAGGGCGCTGGGCTCCCTTAGGGAGGTGGATTGTAAGGTCCCACATCGGTTGGGGAGGGGAACGAAGCATGCCTTATAAAGGTGTGGATACCTCTCCCTAGGATGACGCGTTTTGACGAGTGAGTGTGGGGGGTTTCGGCTATCATCCATATCGTCAAAGACAAAACTGTGAGGCCTTGTGTGCCAAAGCGGACAATATCGTGCTAGAGGGTGGTGTAAGCTGTTACAGATTTCAATTAATTACAATATCCCCAAATTTTATTAAAATTACCCAAACCTCAATTTACCAAAAGTATTCCTAATTTTAAAATGCCCAAATCAAACCCTAATTCCCTTGTACCCAACCCTCACCATCACTCCACGCTGCCACTCCCTTGACCCAGCCCCATCCCCTTCAGAAAGAAATAAGGAAAGAAAAAGGAAAAAGAAAAGGGAAAAAAATGCAGAACAGAGAGGGAAAAAAAAGAGTGAGGGCTGCGACGTGGGAAGAGGGAAGAAGAGAAGGAAAGCTGCACCGCCACCACAGTTCCAAGGAGTTGCTGCGCGAGGAGCCCTGGTTCGTTCACGAGCCGCTGTCATGCACGAGAAGAGGAGAGAGATCGAGCAGAGAGAGAGCGCGAGGAGGAAGAAGGGATTCACGCTGCCAGCTGTGCCGCCACCGCCGCGGGAGGGTCGCCGTCGTCGTGTTCTCCATCATCATTGTCTGAGATTGTCCACATCGCCGTTTCCTTGAGCCAGTCGCTGTCGCTAAAAGGGGGATTTGTGAAGGGAACCGCGATGGGAAGAAGAGGAAGCTACCTCTGTCGCCGTCGTGGAAAATCATGAGCCCACCGCCATCATCATTGTGAGTGGTGTCATCGTTCCATGCCGCCGCATCCTACCACCACTGCTGTTGAACCACCGTCACTATGAGGAACAAAGCACGCAAATAGGAGAGAGGATAGGAAGCCTGGTGGGAGCTCCATCACTGCCCAACCATTGCCGTCGCTGTGGGTTGTGTTGTCGAGCTTCTATTGCCGGGATCCACTGCTGGTAAAAGCGTTCTTTCTTCTAATTTCCATTTCTTTTCATTTCAGAGAATATTGTTGTCATTGATTCTGTTACAGTTGTGTCGTTGTGTCTCGGGTCATCAAAAATCTACCACCGGAGCTTCTAGTAGCCACCGTCATTAGAGGTAGCTGCCGCCTGATCGGTTCAGATAGTCACTGCTACTTTGTTTCTCGTGGTGAGTTTATTTGGTTCTGTTTCAATTTACCGTTATACTCCATTACTAATTTTGTTCTATTTCCGCTTAATATCAATTCCACGTTAAATTCTAATTTATGTCAGAAAAGTGTTGATGCTGTGATTCTTGATGCCGCTGCCGATATTGCTTGAAAACAAACAAGGTTGTTGCCACTGTTGTAAATTAAAAATAAACAAAAGAAGATTTGATGTGTTTAACTACTGAGTTCAGATTAAATTAAGGTAGGGTTTTTCTTAAAATCTATTTATATTATAGCGTTGTTATAAATAGATATTGATGCAAAAAGATATACTTCTGTGATTATATTTGTCTTGTGAATGTGATAGTTTGTTAGACTAAATTATTGGTTGCTTGATTGCACGAGTGGTGTATGGTTGTTGATAAGAAATTGGTTTGAAATGTTAATTACTTGATTATCATGAAGGGGTAGATTTTCTTGGTTTTGGAATTTATTTGGCAATGTAAATTAATCAATTTTTGGAAATGATTTGAGATATGAAAATAAATTGATTTTGAAAGCGGTTTGATTTTGAGTTAGTCTAATTTTATAACTAATTTATATTTGAGTTGGTTTGATTTCAAAAAGAGTTTTATTATTAGAATTGATTCAATTTGAAAATGATTTGATATTGGAACTAGTTAAATTTTGGAAAATGATTGAGATTTAGAAATGGTTGAGAAAAGGTTTGAGAAATGTTTGGATGGGACCCGAAAAGGGTGGTAGAATCCGAGTTTTAGAGGAGATGCTGTCGAAATTTTATAAAATTAGAAGTTTCGTTTGAAGTAGCTATTTCAAAAGGTTTAATTTTAAGTACTATATGGTTTAAGATTACTTTATTTATCAAAGGAAGAGTTATGTTTTGGATTGGGAATTGTTAATGAACGGAATGGAAAGAAGAATGATGAGAATTTTTTTAAATATGATTTTGAATGAATTTGGAAATGAGATATGGATTGATGAATGATGATGATGTTGAGAATGACTTAGACATTGATGAATGTTAAGTGGATTATTGATATGACTTATGAATTTGAATTATCTGAGATACAAGTTTTTCTGGGTAGACGCAGTGACTTGCCATCACTTGCTCCAGGTTGAAACTCGATACTCTGTTGACCTACGTCGTAAGAGTGACTGGACACGTATAAATTCCTGGGAATGGTACCCCCATTGAGTAATTGATATTTGAATGTGAGAAAAAACTACGCATAGACTCATGA